>NW_009660180.1:0-1352 GCF_000708025.1 Charadrius vociferus | reverse complement strand
CTGGCTTTTCCCAATCATGTGCTTCATCTGACTATTTGTTTGTTAGCAAGGGCTAACAGTAGCAGGGACTAGCAATATGACTGATCAGAAAGTTGAGCTTTTAATACTGCATGAGAAATGACAGGTTAAAAAAAACCTTGGAAGGCAAGACAGGCAGATGACATAGGATGAAATACAGAAGGAGGCTAAAAGACAGGCATAAGAAGGTGATGTACTGAGAATAACAAGCAGCTTAATGATGGCAATGAGGAAGGTAGCACTGCAGTTTCTGAGAACAGAAATAAATCCTATGCAGTAATGGAGAGCTGAGATGATCAATGCAGAGAACAAGAATTCTAGCTTGCACCTGTGTTGGAAATTGTGACTTTGTACCTGCCTCACTGCTGTGACGTGTGCTATTCTGTAGGATGCCCCTGTCAGCCTCTTCCTCAGTAGCCCCCAGTCTAGCTCGTCTGTTGTCTCTGTCCTGAACTTGTACTCATTTTTGCATAACACCTTTCAGGGCGTGCTGCTGCAAGTGAAATGATGTCTGACCCTGGCCTTTGTTCGGAAAATGAGCCAGATCAGGTGGTTCTTCTAGCCCTTGGCTGTCTGTAGCCTGCTGGAAGTTCCTAGTCCACTAATGATGTTCCATTTCATGGAGCAGGCCAGTCTGCCTGCTGAGACTCCAGTTTCTGGGGTCTGGAGACTCCAGTTTCTGGGATCTGTCTCCCTCCTGTCCATCCGTAGCGAGTTGAACAAGAACAAGGGGGCTGCAAATTTGGGTGAGCAAGGGTCTTGCTTCTAAAGGCACAATTCACACTGATAGAACAGTGCACTCAGAACTGCATGTAGCAAAGCTTGTTTTTTCCATTAATTTTCAATTCTGGCTGTTCCAGGGGGATTTCAACACGTCATCACCTCCTCACTTTCTATGTACCCATGTACATATCAGTATATATGTATTTGCAGTTGGTTTTTTGAAGGGATTAACAGAGCTTAAGCATAGAATGTGGCTCAGCCACTGAGAATGTTATCTGTTTCCAGAGATTTTCCCTACCTTCCACTGAGCTGCCCTGCTGGTACCTTTTTTTTACTTCTGGCTTTAAATGTATCAGGAACACATATAAGTATTGTTGTAATTTCATTCTTTTAATCTGGAAAGTCCCACTTATCATCAAGTAGGGTGCAGAGGATCACCCTGTAGGCTCAGCTGTGACCAAGATCTATCGTTGCAAAAAATCAGCTTGAGACACACCTTTGTAAGTTTATCACCAGGAGACCTTAAATCCTTATCAATCTACTTAGTTAGTTTACTTGGAGCAAATAACATGCCAGTGTAACTGATATTAATGTGTTTCTGAACTACCCGT
>NW_009660179.1:0-1351 GCF_000708025.1 Charadrius vociferus | reverse complement strand
AAATAACAAATAGAAGATGAATGGAGATCAAGAAACCAGTAAAGCTGGGGGCAAAAAAAAATAAATATGGAAAGATGCATGAAGCCAAAAATCAATTAATGGAGCTGAGATTTTCCCAGAAATCTTAAGTTCAAAACAAAATCACCTATTTTTTCCCCAAAGTGCAGTTCCAACACACTGAAGTCAGGTAGAGAGTTTTCTACTGGCAACTTACTCAAAAGAAGGTGACTCACACAGAGGAGGAAGCAATAATAAAAACAAATAAGTCCTTTGCAGACAAACGTGTAAACAAAACAGCTTAAAGCTAGCGGTAAATTTGATAGAAATTTAAACTAGTCAGAAAGAAACATTAATTGGAATCAATATGTAGTTGTGAAAATGTTTGAAAGACCTAAATAATTACAGCACTTAATGTTGTTGTCTTAAAGGGAAGTAGAGAGGTCAGCTAATTAAATTGTCTTAATATGAACAATAAGGAGTAAAAACTGCAGCTTTAAAAAGTGTCGGAACAGTACATAAACAAGTGTGAGAAAGTAAATTATTCAATGCCAAGAAAATTAAACTCAGAAAGAAAAACCCTACACAAATTGACATTTCTTGAAGCACCTAATGTAAACCCCTAACAAAGCAAATTACCAGTAAAATGAAAATTGATAATGTGCTTGGCACAACAGATTTGCAGTTCCTCATTTATTGTGGAAAAACGTGTCCTAATTCACAAGAGCACTGGCAATTACCAAAGACACAAGACATATTGAACCACATAGGAGAAAATGCTGTTTACTCCCTAGTGAGATAAAGAGATCCTTTTATTTGTGGTCTCCCAGTCAGTTTGGAGGTAAAGGACGGTGGGATTTTGTTTTTTCTTCAGCAGGTAGAAATACTAGGGAGAAGAAAAGTAATCACCATTTAAGAGGGGTTTTGCTTCTTGTTGTCTAGCTACCTTCTGATGTTCATCCATGTGCACACCAAACCACCTCATCTATCATATTCTTATTCTCAGATGGATTAGCGTACTTCTGGGAATAAGATACTTTATTGAAAATAACCGTATGTCAGCATTAGTTTCAATGGCTTAAATTGGTATAACCTCTGTTCAAAAGATTTGACCAAAAAAACCTCTGCTACATTCAAAGGCGACACAGAAACTCTTGCTGGAACTGTGTAAAAAAAACCAAATTGGAATTTGGTACCAGTTCCACACTACACTCCCACCCCTCCCCCAAGTGTTCCAGACAGACCATGCTGCAGCTTCTGCTCCCTGGTATCATTTAGCAAAAAGCATTGAGAAGAGAAGTACTGACTTGGAGAACTGTGTTTCTCTTTGAAAGAATCACAGAATCACAGAATG
>NW_009660178.1:0-1346 GCF_000708025.1 Charadrius vociferus | reverse complement strand
GGGGGGGGAACTGTTGTGAGTCTTCCTTTATATCGAAATAAATGATAATCGTGTTTATTTCCAACACAGAATCCATTCACAAGGTGATTTTGATTTAACTTAATTTAATGAATAGTCTTCCCACTGCTGCAGTGCCCTGAAAATTAATGATAGTGTTCAACTCCCAATATAAAAGGCATTTGATAATACTATCAATTTAATTATGCATATAGTTTGGTTAAAACGTTTGTCCTGTTGACATCAATAGCTGTCTATTTCCTCACCGGAGTTAACAATACAATCAAGGAACCAGATGCAGCTATGTTTTGCAGAAGGTATTTTCTTAGCATTAACAACTTTTGACACAATCTCAAGCAAAAATAGAAGACGAGATCCTGCATAGCCAAGGAACAGATCAAGAGCGTTTGCTTTGGTTTTGGGGTAATGTTTTGCTTTGCTTTTTGATTAATACCAGGCACAGCTTTCTTTTGCAGAAGTCAGTAGTCTATCCTCCCCACATCAGCAGTGGACTTAAGTCTTCCCCTCCTGTCTTTATCAGTCAGGAAATGCATGAGTAAGAAGTAGAGACTGAAGCATAAAGTGTTCCCAATAGCTCTCATAATTCAGTGAAGGTCACTGGTTTTGTACTCAACCAGAAAAGACTTAATATGAGAACTTAAACAATGTCTGTACTGAAGGTTAAAACTCTTTTGCACTAGAAATTGTTCCAGTGTATATGGAATAATGTATATAAGGTTTCTAAGATGCTTTTTATCTAAAGTTGCCTATATTTCATGACGCTTATATATAGGTTGTTATTTCCACTTTCTAAAAGGAGAACCTTAGGCTCAGAAATAGTGTTTCATTTGGCTAGGTCATGTAGCGTATCTACAGAGGAATGAAGAATGCAAAACTGTTGTTCTGCTTCCTGAATCTGACTGTACGTTAACCACTACACAAGACTAGGTGATAAAAGGCTGATGAAAGAGTTTGCAGAGGCCTTAAAAGCTCTTTCTATGGTGGGAAATTAACCCTTTGATAAAGAAGAGTATAAAACAACTCTTGAAGGGATACTGAAAACGGAACTGTTACTTGTTGAAGTAGACAGCAAGAAGGCCACTGTAGTACTGTTATTAGTGTTCTTGAGACGAGATGAAATGCTTCTCTGGGTGGAACTACTTGTTAACGAGGTTAGGATTCTGTGGGGTTCCTCCATAAATAATATACATGCAAATCGCTAGAGTTGTATATTACTTAATAGAGTATTCTGTATCTTGAAAATGAGAACTACAGAAAAGACTAAAACTGAGGAGGACTGTCAGTATTGGTGGGACTTAAATTATGCTTCTTCCAACCAAAAAAAAAAA
>NW_009660177.1:0-1346 GCF_000708025.1 Charadrius vociferus | reverse complement strand
ATGAATAAATTTCCATCCTGTGTACAACATATTGCCATAAGAATTCTTCCTGCAACCAAAACGAGTGGAAAGCCCTTCTGTAATTTATAAATCCACTCTTTAAATATTTAATTGCTTTATCACTTGATGATTGAAACTAGAGTGAAGCAAAACAAGACATTCATAGTTATGTTTTCTGCAGATATCAGAATTCTTTATTCTTCTCCTTTCTCCGTTTCTCCTTCTGTTACATTGCTGTTGCTTAAGAACTCATTTTTTCTTTGATTTTTTCTTTTGTTTCAAGTTTGCTTCATTAATTAGACTTTGCATCATGCCTATTTACACCATCATGCCAGACGACCTCTAAAAGTTTTTTCACAAATGAATGTTCTTGAGGTATATGGATTTGTCTTTCACGTATGCCATCAGCTGTATTTATTTTAACTTGGTGTGATATTCTTAGGTAGTATTCAATGATGATTCCTTCATCATAGTTTATTTTCTTTATACCATTCAGAAAGACAACAGAAGGCATATTGAACCCATATGGGGCACAGGTGCCACATAATATCAATTACGTCCTGTGGGCTTTGTGGATATCTGTTGTATTCCACTGAGCACAAGTAGGGACACTGGTGTTGACCATGTGGAATAACAATCTTCAATAGTAACTTCAAATACTATTAATATATAGACCGTGTATTCTTTTCTGTGTACATCTACGTGACTTTCTTTGTCTTGCCTCTGCTAGTACTTATCCATGGATGAGTCATATCCTATTGGTTGTGAATGCCCTGTTCCAAGTCAGAACACACCGAGACAAGCCTTGTACTATAGCAGAAGCCGAGTAGATCGGGTTATATCTTCAGCCTGGTTCATGTCCTTTTTGTACGGGCCAGATCCTCTAAGCAGCTTCCAACCACCTCAGAAAATTTGCTGAGGATTCCCACTTCCCTGCTTTCCTTTCTTCAGCTTTCTCTTCACCTAAACAGAACAAAAATTTGGTGCCATTGTACCAAATCTTAGTAGATTTTCACACACGCTCCATATGGTGGTGGTTCTGTTGAACAAAGTAACTCACTATTATAATTTTATTCATTCAGTTTCAATTACAGTGCTGGTATAAATAAAACATGAGCCAAAAATCTGCTTTTAATACAAAAAGACTGATTATTTTTCTGTTGCCAAAGTTGTTACTGGAATATAATCTGATGGCCGCAATCTTAACTCAACTTTAGGTAATTATTTTAAGTAGGTGGTATTTCATTCAAATACTTAAATATTTTTCAGTACACTAACTTCAATAGAGATTTGATATTTCTTAGATATTATGTTGTGTATAATTTCAAGAATATGAATCTCTGCAT
>NW_009660176.1:0-1343 GCF_000708025.1 Charadrius vociferus | reverse complement strand
TTATGCCAAAATACATACTTCTCATTTCATGAAAGTTATTCTCTTTCTCTTTAAAAAAAAAATCCTTAAAAAGCACAAGTCCCTCAAAACCTAAGCACACAGACCGTGAACACAAACAGCAATTTACAGGATCATTCAAAATAGGTTTACTGTACTAACAGGTCACACAAATGCTTGTAAATAAGAACTATATCATTAGTTATATAGTATAATAAAAATGTACTTTGGCAATTTTAAAAACTCTTAAAACACTTGTCAATAGACAATAAGCAAAGAGGGTTCAGAAGGCAGGGTCTGGGTTTAAACCCCCTGAGTACATAATAAAAAAATGACAGAGCTACAGTGATTAAGGAAAGCCGGGAAGTCAAAACTAGACCTGTAATTAACGTCCTTGGGGAGGACAGAGAGGTGTCAGTAACACAGAATCAGTGAAGGTAAGAGTGGGAGAAAGGGAACAGTTAGTTAGCTATGTTAACATTTCTGGTGATGCATCTGGAAGGAAATATCAGAAAGACTGGCTGAGATGTACGGCTGGATTAAAGAAAATAGGCAAGAGGTACGCTGGGAACAGTTTGGAGAGTAAGCAACTCCAAGTCGCCTGCTGTGCTCTCTTTCTATCTAGACATGTATTTGCTGTGCAAGTGACTCAAACTTTAAAGCATTACTTTTTACATCTCTCCTGGGAACAGGAATGTATTCATGTTCCAAAATGCAGCCAAGGAACAAAGAGCTGAAGAAATGAACTATCTTGTTTAACATCATTGACAAAACAAGAAGCAGAATTGGAAATGGAGACTTAAGCATAAAATCAGAAAGCATTCCTCTATTGAAACACTTTGTGCTCAGCAACTGCTAAAACTTCTCAACCCTCTCTTCACTGCCTCTGCTCTTCCTTCATCTTCAGGAACTTTCTATTTGATCTTGTTGCCAAACAACTTTATCACCGTTCACAGTTGACCCTTACACTCATTTTAATTGTGGACTTATCAAAAAGTGACACCACAAAGAATTGAGAGTTCTTCCCCCAGTTACTTCTCTTGTTATAAAAATGTAAAATCCCTGTAGACAATGCTCTAAGTAGTTATAGCTCTGAAAGACTTCACGATGTATATAGTCTGTGAACAAAAAAGTCATAGCCATTACAGTGCTCTCAGTGGTTACTTCATTCAGAAAACACCACAAATAATTAACATCGGACCGTGCATCATTCTCTGGAACATTGAGAGAGGAGGACAGAAGATGATGCCCATCTAAAGAAGATTCACAAACAGTCTGATTGTGCTTAATATAAATGAAGAAAAAAAAAATCCTATAAAGTAAAAGATCTTTAAAGAAAAAAAAAA
>NW_009660175.1:0-1345 GCF_000708025.1 Charadrius vociferus | reverse complement strand
CATTATTATGTTTGTTATTAAGTGGAAGCAAATGCATACTTGTCATTTTCTTATTAATATTGAGAACACTTTGTTGTGGTTCATATAGCTCTCATAACTCTTGTAGGAGTTATTTGTCTGGGTGACACATCTTTAAATGTTCTCCTTCCTTGTGAGGAGAATCTTTAACATCTCTTTGGCAATGATTTCAGTCTTTTAATGCAAATCCCTTAATATGTGCTAAACTTAAAAAGAGCAAGAAAGCTTGTTTCTAGTTGTCCCCAGAGCTGTCTGCGTACAAAAGGTTAGTTAGAAGCGAAGGACCTCATTCAGGAGAGATCCTGTGTTGAGTAAGGCCATATTGCATATGTTACAGACTTCTGTATGGCTTTGACTGTCTGGGAGGTTTATATAAAGCCAAATACGCTGCAAGAAATTTAAAGCAAGGTTCTGTTTTGTTTTGCTCAATGCTGAATGTTTCCTCTATTACATGGGGAAATAGGTGTTAAAAATGTGCAGCTTTTAACGTGTACTTTCAGAAGGATTTTTTTTGTTTGTGGAAAGCCATGTAACCAACATAGAAAGTGAAGTTACAAATGCTTCTGAGCAACTTGAAAAGCTTTTACCACAGAGCCTACCAGATACCAATAGTGGGGGTAAAAGAATAATCCGTCACAATGAGGTGTTATACTGTAAATACATGAAGAAAAATGAATGTCTTTCTGACAACTGAAACCACTTCCCATTTGTGCCACAAGTTTAAAACAATCTCTTTTGGTAGTGTCACTCTAAATATATTGCTGTAGGTTTGCCTATAAATTATATTTGCAATTCCACCGAGCTTCTTGAATTGATTTGTCGTCCATGTGAAAGTGGGTTTGTTGAAATAGTTCTTAGTATATGGAGGTTAAGTACTTTTTGTGGTTTTGACACTCACTATAAAATAGTTTGGTAGAAATTCTGATCTAAGTTACTGATGTTCTACCAGCATGCATTTATTTTGTATTAATGCTGGAATGTAAGGTAAGAAGGAGGAAGAGCTGACAGTTTTTTAGGCCAAAATGAGCTGTCTCTTACTTACTTGCTGTATTTTATCTTGGGACTTGTTTAATGTGGCTGGCTGCGGTAGCATGGGAATAGATTGAGGGGCTAAAAGCTCTTGTGCAATCCTGTGTTTTTTAAAGTCTAATAGTACGTGTTAGAAGTGAATGTAAATTATTTGCCTTTGCTGACGCAATGTAATGTGGTATCTTTTCTCTCACGGTGGACATAAAATTATGTAAAACCTTGAATGAAGGTGGTACTGATTTGCAAATGATCGGTGACAGGGTGTTGTTTTGTTTTGTTTGTGTTTGTTTTTTTTTTT
>NW_009660174.1:0-1341 GCF_000708025.1 Charadrius vociferus | reverse complement strand
AAAAAAAAATAGCCAAACCAAAACCAAATCAAAGCTATGATAATGAATGAGGAAGGATAATCCAAGCTACGCTTTTTGTTTCTTACTATCCTGGCATCCTTCCTTCTACTCTTCTGTTCAGCTTAAGTGATTTGACTTCCTAAGCCAATTCTTTAGCTAAACTAGTGCTCTAATTTTAGGTTTATCATGTGGCCTACAACACATTTTCTTTGTGTGATTCTGCAGTGTGGTTTCCATGCAGTCATTACTGTGTTGGGGGTCAGAAGAAGAAAGAACATTTAGACTCCTTTTCTGATTCAATACTGTGTATATTTGCAAGGAATTTAGTTCCAAGAATGCTCTAAATAATAAAATGCATGGCCTTACAAGATGCTGCAAAGTGCTCATTATTTGGTATCCTAATACACTCTGACTGCTTTTGCAAACAGATGCTCCAAATACTGTTCTTAATTAAATATCAAGGGTTGGATTCAAATGTTGGTCCATGCCAGCAGAAGATAGCACAAATCTTGGCACCAGGCCCTGATCCAACAAAAGGATGGTTGTGAATGCCTGAAACACTTGCAAGCTCCCCTGTCTTGTGGGCAGACTTGCCAGACATCAGGATATGATGCAAATAGTCTGGATTTTGGGGTGTTTCTCAGGTGTCAGAGTGGTAGTGCAGTCCAGATGGCTGCTTGACAGCAGGACTTGTGTACGCTTTGGATATGTTGCTCTCCAGGCTGGCTGGAGAGAGCTGCTTAGTCATATCATCAACAACCACCACTACAAATGCTTTGAAACTTTTAGTGAGGATATAGGAGGAAAAAAAGAAGTTGAAGTTGCTGAAGGAAGAACTATGAACTGAGCTTAAACAATGCCTGTCTTTTCCTTATCACTTTATGGGATTTTTTTTTCTGTTCAATAATGGATGTGCAATAGCTTTTAGATAGTAACGAAGATGGTAAAAGAATTATTTTGGGGATGGGGACTGGCTCTTAATACTCAGATTTTTGGTGTTCAGTCTTGACGAGGAAAGGAGATAAAACAGTTGGGAGAGAGGCAAAGAAAGGGAAAGCACAAGTAGCAAAAGGATCTTTTCTTTTAGCTGACAACTTCTGAACCATGTTGACATTGCACAGTGTAATCTTTCTCGAGAAGACCAAGCAGCTTTGGAGAGCACCATGACTGTACAGCCTTACTGATCTGGTACCAGAGATTTCCAAAGATTCAGCATATCAGATTTTAAAAGATTTAGCATTTACCTACAGTATAAGGGCTGAAGAAAAGCAAGGACATAACACAGTCAGATCAACCATTGCATAATATACACTAATCCAGCTGAAGCAAAGATTTTTTTTT
>NW_009660173.1:0-1343 GCF_000708025.1 Charadrius vociferus | reverse complement strand
TTTTTTTTTTTGTTCCCATTTCACTATCTGGGAAAAGCAGATATTTTATATCCCTATTTTCTCCCCCAGCTCCTGCTCTGTTCTAAACTCCTGGTCATAAAAGATCACCTTCTTCTCTTTCATACTGACTGAGCTCCAACTCCTCATATGCAAAGCTGCATGTATCAAGGCTAGAAATGTTTCAAAGCAGAAGAAAGCAGCTGTTGACAATCCTTTACCAAATTTCCTTCAGCTTCTTAGTGTAAGTATCTCCTAATAGTCCACTCTCTCTTGTAAATTTTCTGTTCTAGAAGCTATATAATATGGTGTATCATTAGCAGCGTGCTGTAGCAAAGGTGGCACTAGAATCAAACTTGTCTCTTCGTGGCGTTTCCTTTTAAATGACAAAAGATCCATAAACCATCACATCTCGCTGAATTTCTTTTCTTTGTGGGTTGTCCCTGCAGGGCTGTCTCCCAACATGAATGGTACGGCAGAGGAGTAACAATCTGTAATACCCCTTTTTTGATACTTTCTCATTAAGTATCCATTACTCACCACGGATACAGACAAGGTACTGAGGTAGGTGTGACCAAAATGGTCGATCTACTCTTCCCATGCCTAGATCCAAAGGGAATTTTCCTCTTTTCTTAAATATTCCTGGTTATCTGCATTCCCCAGCAGGGTCCTGAACATCCGAGATGTTGAATTTGACACTGTTTTGAATAGGATGGCAGAATTCACTAAGCACCTAAAACATGCACCTGTTTGGGAAGCCTGGCTCACTGACAGTATCTGGTACACCAGAAGAAAGCAAATCCCATCCTATACGCATGTCAACATTCCTGGCTAATACAGAATGGAGTGGAGAGGATGCCAGAAGAGGAGGAATCAGCAGCCTCTATCCCAAGAGTTTGACTGCTCTTCCTTTCTCTAGGCTGGCTGCGTTGCCTTCGCCAGTGAGATCTATTCTATTGCAGAGAAGGATTTGCCTTTAGACCAAAGGACAAGCATGTGTATGGACCATCCCCTCTTCAGTTCCTTTGATATTATAACCCATTGCGGGGCACAGTGAAAGCTTTGCACTCTTCCTTGCCATTAGATGGCAATGTAGATCCACAAATCCTCTTTCTTCCTTGCGCCCTGGAAAACCATCTCGCTGCTGGTGGAAGGCCTGGTAGAGCCTCAAATCTTCTATTTCCGCCTACCTCACTTTTTAAGACTGAGGCATCCTGAATTTGTTTCGCCTGCAAATGAATGGAGCTGGCTGCCTGGGATGCCAGCTCCTCTGGAGTCCTCAGTGGCATGAGCGCTCACTCTCTCTCCATCTCAAGCCCTCCTTTGTACAGAGAGGTTTATTTTTT
>NW_009660172.1:0-1341 GCF_000708025.1 Charadrius vociferus | reverse complement strand
TTTTTTTTAATGTTTGCCCTTAGTTGGAGCAGAGTTGAAGAAAAGTGACTGCATTTTGGTGAAACTGAAACTTAAGAGGGTTTGCGTGCATTGACAAGTGGCTTTGTATGAGAAGCGTGATGCTGATGAGTCTAGTTCTTTTTCACTTCACAGGGAGCATAACAGAAAGATTTGATCTGCCCCTATCCTTTCTTTAGCAGCTGTGTGATACTCTGGCAAGAGAGTTGGGAATCATTAAAGAAGAGCTCAGTGGGTATGTGTGCTTGTATGCTTCAGTTAAAGTAAAGGTGAAAGTGAGCTGAAGTCTCCCTGGACCAGCAGCCTAATGCTGTGTACTTACAGGCTTAGATGAAAAAGACAAGGTATGAAAGAGAAACTGTAGCGGAGCGTAAAGGAGGAACAAGGAGATCCTCTGTCAAGAAAAGCCAGGTACATTGTTTCCTCTCTGGGAAACTTTCTAAATGTAGGGCTCTCTTGTCCTAAGAGGAGGAGCCACACAAACCCGTGCATTCTGTGTCAAGCTGAGCACAGAATTTCAGCTGGGACGTATGGGCTGAAACTCACAGGTTTTGTCAGTCGCAGTGTGGGACCGTTGAGGCTGCATCTGCATTGAGCTAATTGGGACCTGTGATTTTGTCCTAAGAGTGCAACCTTCGAAGAGCTGACCCATGATGTAATTAGCTGTATGAGCTCTAGATCCAGTGACTGATGGACCTGTTTGTGATTTGGAGAATTTAAGACTAAGGAAGATGAGCACCTGTGTGGAGACTGTCCTTCATACTCCTGTACATTAATCTGTTCTGTTAAATGTTGCTGGAACGTACAAGAAGTCACATAACCTCCACTGTTACTAGGTGGTCAGTGGGCTGCCCATGAGACAGCTGAATGGACAGCAGCATTTGCTCATGAAACTGCAGAGCACTGTAGAGCTCGTGCTCTGCCTAGCAGGGCTGTGTGTCTAGCTCCTGTGTCTAGCAGGGTTGTGTGTGTGGTTGTGAAGTGCCTTCTGATGATTGAGACATGAACTCAGCTTTCCAAGCTCATCAAGGAGGCTAGAGAGGGTGAGGCCTTCGGAAGGCACTTTAGGCTATGTAGCATTATTAATAAAAATGCAGACAAATTATTATTTATTATATTGCATCATGCACATTACAAGATCCCTTGAAATAAGGAATCTATCCAGATGGGAAATATTGGAGACTTTTGTGGCAAGTGTGGTGGGACTCGTGCAAAAAGGTGTTGTGTCCAAAATGCATGGGTTTTGCCTTGAATATCTGCTGGATACATAACAATCTGATTTTCAATAGGCATGCTGTTTTGTCAGACACTGTAAATGCTACA
>NW_009660171.1:0-1338 GCF_000708025.1 Charadrius vociferus | reverse complement strand
CTCAACCAGAAGCCTATTTCTGCAGAGGAGCAGGTTTACCTTCTGCTCGCTCTCTCTCTAGCCCCAGGTATTTAGTGTACTTTGCTGGAAGATGTGTCTCTGTGCTCATATTGATGAGCATTACTGTGCTGAGCTGCGCGCGTGAGCCCTGCTGCCCTCTGGCACAGTTACATATGTAGATGGCTCCTTGCTGCATGTTTACACTAGCCTAAACTCTTTATTTCAGCCAAATTCTCTAGAACGCAAAAGGACCTTGGCAAGTGGAGGATGGACAGGTGCAAACACGCAGACTATGAGTCAGTAGGGATCAAAGCAAATTGTGTGTGGGAGCAATTGGCTGTAGAGAGGGGGTGTGCGGAAAAGGTTTCTGACACAGGGAGTGGATCAGAAACTGCAGAGAAGTTCATCATGTCATCCTGAAGCTGCAAAACAAACCAACCCCAAGACAAGCCCGGCATAAGGGGATGTATAATTTGGGAGGATATTGTTGAACATTTTCAGTGTCTGCTCATGCTACCCCTTATGGCTAAGGCCAGACTCTGGAGGGGTGGAAGGTGGCACAGCACCGGTCTATCGATGTGTAAAGAGCTGCTGTTGTGTTGTCCATGTTCAGTGGAACGGGGGAAAAAGGAATAAATGTATTTGTGAGACAGACCCAGCTTTATTACTGGGAAATACCTTGTAAGGGTGGGTGTAAGCAGGCACTGCAATACAATGCCAAAGGAGGTGGTGGATCCTGAAGATTTTAGGAGTGTGCTTCCCCAGTCCAACTGCCTGCACAAAGGCCTTGTTCCTGGGGGCCATCAGCCTTAAGCAGCAGCTGGGGCTGAGTGGAGCTGCCTGGCCACCCACCCCAGGAACCTGCACAGCTTCTGTCAAGTGCTGAGCTGCCCCCAGGCATCTGTGAACTGAGGCTTTTCACCACACAGGTGCCCAGTGGCATGGCTTTCTGGCACCTGGGGAGAAGGCTACAGCAAAGTCACTTCTGCCCTCACTTAGTGGGTTGGTGTAATGACTGAGGGGTGTTTCTGTTCTCTGTGTGTCAAATGCTGTTCTTGGGAGAAATGTCTCTCTATGGTGCGCGCTTTGGAGCACACCTCTCCCATCAGCCTGTGAGTACAGGAACACATAGGGCCACTTTTCATATCTCAGGGCTGTCCAATGGCCCTGTGTTTTAAGAGCTCTGCTTACAGTCACGGTGTCTGCCTGCTGTGTCGTCACCGAGTGCCCCCTTTCTGAAGCCTACCCTTGTTGCCACATCCCCCTTCTGGCAGTCACTCTACGCACAACCAAAATTTAAGGTCAGAATACTCATCCTCCCAGGGACCCCGGCTACAG
>NW_009660170.1:0-1341 GCF_000708025.1 Charadrius vociferus | reverse complement strand
TGGGAAAAAGAGAAAGCCTTCATGCTGTGCAGGCGCTGTTCGGCATTAGCCAAAACATTGTTGTGTTATCAACATGTTTGGCCACAAATCCAAAACACAGCTAGGAAGAAAACTAACTTCATCCCAGCCAAATGCAAGTGCAACTTGTTAGCATAACTAATATATGGAATATCGTGCTGCACTTTTAGAAGCGTATGTGACATCAAGAAAAGGATTAGGAGTAGGCAGTGAGTACTACATTTGGGTGATGTCTTAGGTATGAACAGAGATGCACATTACATAGAAGCGATGGTGGTTAGAGATATATGAAGTTGTAATCCTACTTTATATCTGAAGATATCTGTGCTCATTCTGCACTGTTTTCCATTATTTCTATTTGATGTATTTGCTATCGTTTGTTTGTGGCAGCATACAATGAATTGGTTTATTTGTTTCTCAGTACAGTCAGACATTAGATCTTGCTGACCTTCAGCAATGCAATGTGTTAGTCAGCAGAGTCTTCCTTTAAGTCTGCATTGAGAAAGGCTGAAAGTAACTGACTTTGTCTGTTCTTTTTTTCTAGTTCATGCTTAGTCTCTGAAAGTGCTTCCGTTCTCATTGTATTACAACTGTTCATTCTTTAGTTTATGAAGGCAGATAAAAATACAAAGATGAAGGAAAGGAAACAAGAAAGCACACAGTGAATATGAGATAATTGCATTGTGCAACAAAGGGGGGGGGAAATTCATTTTATTGTAAAGATTTGAACTCTGTTTTATTTGATTCCAGTCTGCATTGTCCTCATAATTTTGCTTCTTGCCCAACACACTGCTGGAACAGTATTTAATCCATAATAATTTTGTACATAAGTATAATTCAGATTTGAAAAAGCCCATTCTGTTCTTGATATAATGATTTTTGTAAGTCATTACAAATTGATTCTTTTTATAAATCACTTCCCCGAAAGTTCAAGAATACAAAAAATGAAAAAATGAGATCTAGCACCTAAATTCCAAAATTAACCAGAGTAAAAAAGAGAACTGCCAATAAATATTAATGTCTGAGAACATTTGATAACTGAGGACGTACATTGTGCATTTTCAGTACAACTAGAAAATTGGATGGGGAGTAAGGTAAACTAAATCTTAAGGAATTAGCAAGACATACTGCAGGTCGGTGTGGATCTTCCAGCATGTTTGCAAAGATGAGCTTCACTTAAGTATTTGCTTGGTTACATCGGTGGTTATAGATACTTTGTTAATCCCTAAAAGATAGCCTGAAAAATTGCAGTTATCCTTTTGGATTTTTTTCTTGCCTTCCTGTTGGATATTTTCTCTAAATGCAGTCTTTTTTTTTTTTTTT
>NW_009660169.1:0-1340 GCF_000708025.1 Charadrius vociferus | reverse complement strand
AAAAAAAATCACAAAGCCAAACTGGCAGCCACCTTCATTGTAAATAAGGAGATCCCTTCTGTATTTTACACTACAGCACACAAAAAGATAACAGTGCATAGAGCTGTACCTGAAAAAATCTACTGTGTTGTCTGAGATACTGGTTTTACTGTGCAAAGGACTAGAAGATCTAGAACAAAGATACATTACATAAATAAATTTGAAATACACCATTTTTTTTGGAAATGCTTACCCAGAAAAAATACACAGAGTGTAAGTTTTTGCTTTAGTCATCTTTTATGAGCCAAGAACTTCCCTAGATAATGATGACAAGATGAGGAACTCAGGATAATCACAATAAGTAGAACATTTGGATAACAAAGAAAAATAATTTAGGAGTTGCAAGACTGAAAGCCCCTTGCTGGTGCAGCAAGATACTTTGTAGGACATTAGAGACTGCAAATGCTCTTTGGTATTACCAACAATACCAACAACAGTATTTTGTTATGGAATAGGCAGTCCAGAAAGATAGTGTATTTGCCCACATTGCCAAGCACCAGGCTTAGAATGCTTTCTGTTGAGAATTCTCTGCATCAATGAACAATTGCAGGCCTTCATGTAATGTTCCTCATTTACAAACATCCATTGCGTTGTTTCAGCTTCTTCACATCTGATGTTGGGATACAGATGGGGCTGGTTTCAGTTTCTGAGAAAACTGACTGCTAAGATAAAAAGCCAAGGATAGTCAAGTACAATCCTCTGTTGCTTGTGCTTCTTGATTCACAAGGTCTTTTCTTTGTTCCACTACAGAACACTGATTTTAGTTAGCGCTTCCAGATTTAGTTCCATTTTTCATGGGTTAAATACACAAATACTTCATATTCGGCTTGAGGTCATGGAGGCTTGAACAAATTCCTTATAAAAGTCTAACACTGTATTATTTTGCTATGTGTCTATGCTTTGTTTTTGTTTGTTTTGTTTTAAATCATGAAGCTGACCTCATAATGCCTCTGAATTTGTGTTTTTGGGAAAATGAAAGACATATCAAAAACCCCTGTCTATTTCTTCTAATGTAAATACAGCAACTTCTCACCCATTTATCTCTTTAAAAAATTTCAGCACGCAAGAAAGTACGTTATTTTTTTCTGGGGGCAGAGAGGAAAGAGAAGGTCTTACAGATGTTAATGACAGAAGATGATGGAACTTCACCATGCCATCTATAAAATCCACTTAAGAGCTTGGTACTTTAACACACACTATAGTACCAATTCAGCTGTTAACTAGTAGGGCTCATATCCACTAGGAATATCCTTTTTGCTTTTTATGTCAGCAGAGGGGGCCATAGCTGGGGAAGAAAAAAA
>NW_009660168.1:0-1340 GCF_000708025.1 Charadrius vociferus | reverse complement strand
TCCTGTTTTTCAAAGGGTATGTGACTACTATACTGGAAGATGCAAAAATTTACTCGAGCCATGCAAAGAAGTCCAGCGTCGATGCAGATGATGTGAGGTTGGCAATCCAGTGTCGCACAGACCAGTCGTTTACATCTCCACCTCCAAGAGACGTAAGTAAACCCATGTTGATAATCACAGAATGCAATAAAAGACCACAAGTGGGAATGTAACCGTGTCTCTCCAGTTCTTGTTAGATATTGCAAGGCAGAAAAACCAGACGCCATTGCCATTGATAAAGCCTTATTCTGGACCCAGGCTTCCACCTGACAGATACTGCTTGACAGCTCCCAACTACAGGCTGAAGTCGTTACAGAAGAAGGTAAGGGATTTGGGTAGGGGAGGATTCACTCACTGCCCATGTTGCTTGTCAGGAATGTTGTTGGAATTAGTTTTCCAGACCTCTGAAGGATACGTGTTGGCAAATACTGACTTGTGCCTGTCAAAAAGAGTGATTGAAACTATATCAGTGGTCTTTATCTCTACGGATTTGCAAGTATTCTTATTGCAGGTAGTTTTAAATTGAAAGCTTAAGATGTTTCTGTGAATCTTTTTAGTATTAAAGCAAAATTGTCAAGTTGAATATCAGATTGTAAAAGGCAAAAGTAAGGCTTTAGTATAGCTATTATCCGTGTTTTGTACTTATACCTCAGTTCTTTCTGCTTTAGAGCTTGCTTACTTTGCTTGCTGGAAAATACTGAATGTCTCGGTGTGTAGGATTTCAATTTATTTCCCATGTTTTAAAGACAGAATCTTAAAAGTTGAACTTAAGGTTCCAGGTGTTGGCACAGGATGTGCTAGGTGTAGAGTGGAATGATAATTTTTGATTAAAATGTTCTAGTTTGCTTTTCGGGTAGAAACTACCTTGATTGACTGGAGTGCTGTTTGCCAGAACAGCTGCCTGCCGGTCTTTGGCATTATGTCACGTCCAGGAGTGCTCAGCTCACACCAGTGACGTTCACACCATGAAGATTTTGAGTACTTCTTTGTTGGCATACGAATAGTGTATTGTTGCTGTGAAATAGGCTCTCTGTGGTTTTGTAGGAAGAACCATTTCTTTTTTTCGTGTTAAGAACTGGTGATTTCTAACAGGATGCTAAACCGAGTGTTCTCTCTTGATAGGTCTCTTCCTCTGCAGGAAGAATAACAGTCCCTCGCCTCAGTGTTGGTGCTGTGAGCAGCAGACCCAGCACTCCTACTTTAGGTAGGAAACTGCTCATTTGGGGTTTCCCGTGTTGATTTTATGAAGGAAAAAAATAAGGAGTAATTTAAAGCGTGCTTCAGTCACTGAGGACATGTTG
>NW_009660167.1:0-1337 GCF_000708025.1 Charadrius vociferus | reverse complement strand
GCAAGACCTTTATGTATACATTCTTTGAGATATTCTGTTTATTTGTTACTGTTCCAAATTTATACTTACTCAATCAGAAGTTATTTAATATATTTTATTAATATCATGGTGTGATTCAATACAATATTTACTCTCCTTGGCCTTCCTTGAAGACAGAATACTAACTTACAGGATCTAGATTATTCAACAATGATAAATTTATTTACTTAATACTGCAACTCTAGAGATGTAAGAAATATTAACTTGTTTTTACAGAGAGGAAACTAAGGCACAGAATGATTTTTGATGTAAAATGTCTATCAGTTTTGGATGCCTACTTCAAGATGGCTGGAGCATGATTTTTATCAGAACACTTACTATTAGCAATTTTTAGGTTGAAGGTATAGCTTTCGCTGACTTCCTTTTCCTCTGTGAGTGATCAGCTTTGACCCCAGAGCAGAATCTCAAGTCAAGCATTTAATGAGAAACTCATAACTAGTAGACACCAAAGAAAATAATTTAAAAGCTTTTCTGCTTAGCTGATGAAAGTCTCTGTGACAGAGACAGGGATAAAACGTAATTCAACAGGAGAGATTTCACCTGTCTTACTCAGAAGACCGTCTTGTTTCCTATTTCAGTTTACACCTCCAAGTGTCAGTGACAAATGAAACCAAGATGTTATGGACAACTGCTTCTTTCGCTGCAAATCAGTGACTTGCTCCCAGAGACAATTCGTACTGTACAAGGAGAGAGGCAGAAAACTGTATAGCATGTGGTGATATAATTAAGACTATTACAATGCATTCAAGCAGGGGTGTGAAATTAAGGTGACAGATACCACTTTAATCCTCACATTTTTTAATTTTAGTGTGATTAATTTTACAGCAGCCAGTTAAAAAATATCCACTTATGCATAATTTTCAAGGTCTTAAAACAGAAAACAAAGAGCTAAGAAAAGGAAACTAGGCCCTATAGCAACACATAACTATCAGCAAGGTTGCTATTCTCAAATCAGTAACTAATAGTTCTGACATTTAAGTTAAAAGGAACTGATAAAACTGACAGTCATTCCCTGTGTGGACTGGCACTAAAGTGTTATTAAAACTTTTATTTGGCCAGTGGGTTTCACACATACTCTCTAATATCAGAGAAACTAGACCTTGGAAATTTGATTCTCTGATAGGGAACCCAGTCTGTTTTAATATATGTTATTCATTTTGGTTCTTTTCAGCTTATCGGTCTTGGAAATTGTTTAATATTTCTCTCTGCTTTCTTTTGTCTTGCTCCTAGGTGCTGGTTGGTTGAGGCAGAGATGGTCTTTGTCTTGTGTATATGTGTCCTGGTTTGGGGTAAAACAG
>NW_009660166.1:0-1337 GCF_000708025.1 Charadrius vociferus | reverse complement strand
TTTTTTTTCAGAAACTAGATTAAAATTCTGCTTTGCAGAAGTTTTCCTGTAAATCTCTTTCGCTTTAACATCTTTTATAAAGTGGACTCCTGCTAGGTAATTTCCAAGTCAAGTATCTGTTTGGTTTTAGAGCTGATTTCTGGCATCTCATCCACTAACATTGTTTCAGAATCTCAGTTATTAACAGTTCAGGATGCTGACGGTTTGGTGGGTTCTGTATCTCCTGTGATTGTTTTACTACTCTAAATAGATCGCTTTGAACACTGATTTGTGTGTGGTAGCGCATTGTTTGGTAGCTGGAGTGGAAATGAACCAGTCAACAATGGACATTAGAGCAGGACAAGACAATTGGTCAGCATATACAGGCTCACGTTCTCACCTAACTATCTTGCCATTCATGGTGCAAAAACAGTGTAGCCTGAGATTCCGTTGTATTAACTACGGTGGAGTTTCCAGATACAGTTCATCTGCAGATCCATTTTCATCTTTAAATAATACTTTGCAGCGTGATTCCTTTTCTGGAGGTAAGAGCAGGGCATGCCATTCATGTTTCAGAGTATGCATTGCTGAGCCCCTAAGACTAGGTATTTAAAAGAATAATTAGAGAAGAATTGTCTTTGTTGCTTTTAATGACAATGTTTGTGTAATATGTTTTGGAATGATGTGAATGATAATTAATTTCATAAGTGTTTCTTGTAGCCGTTAAATGAGTTAACAGTTGCTAACAGTTTTAGTGGGGTTTATATTTCAGTTACCTTCACAAAATATAGCAGTAAAGGAACTACGAGTAATAAAAGTTGAACAAAATATCGTATAATTCATATTAACTCTATAGAAAACGTTTTTTTGTGCCTGTTACTGATTTTGGATTTTTTTCTGGTTTTATGTTTCCTGCAGTCTATGGCAGAAGTCCTTGCTAAGAAGGAAGAGTTAGCAGATCGCCTGGAAAAGGCGAATGAAGAAGCCATTGCTAGTGCTATTGCAGAAGAAGAGCAATTAACTAGAGAGATTGAAGCAGAGGAAAACAACGACATTAATATCGAGACTGACAATGACAGCGATTTCTCTGTGAGTGTTCAATGTATTTTGAAGTAACCAACTTCAAGCTGTCTCTGATGACAGCGAAGTATCAATATAGAATTTGTTAGTGTTCATTTTTGCATTACTGTAAAGTGTTTTACATGCAAAGAAAGTAAATGGTGTCATGTAATAATTACCCATACTGTCTAAGGTACATTTAATCTCACTAAACTCAGCAGCAGAGTGCTGCTGAGTGATACAAAGTCCTCTGATGTTGTGGTCGTTGTCCTGCTGCCGATTTCTGTGTGTGGAACTGG
>NW_009660165.1:0-1336 GCF_000708025.1 Charadrius vociferus | reverse complement strand
CAGGGGGCCATGGCCCCCGCCCGCCTCCTTATCCTCCTCCTGCTGATCCTGCAAGCCCAGGATGCCTGGGCTGCTCCGTGGAGAGCGCAGGGATTAGGTAGGCGGGTGGGCGAGGGCCGTCACCCAGCCCCGGCAGCATGGCGCAGCACCCACCGCAGCTCGGGGTGGCAGCGGGGCTGGGGCCGTGGTGGGGCAGGGTCAGGAGAGCAGCGGGGATGGGTGAGCCGTGGCCAGCTCTGCAGGCAGTGGGAGGCAGATGCCCCGCAGGGAGGTGCAGTGGGCCGTGGCTGCTGAATGGACATTTTCCAGGTGAATAGTGGGACCAGGAGCAGCGCCATGGGGTGAGAAAGTGTCCCTAGAGCCGGCCCGGTGCTGCCCTGCCCCTGGAGCAGCCTTCCTCCAGCCTGCATGTTGGGGCTGGAGCAGCACCGCAGGAGCACTTCTTCCCCAGGCTGGGCACAGCTGTGGCCAGGGCCATGACTCTGCTACTGCCCAGCTGGATCTCGTCTTTCAGCTTCGGGGACGTCTGTCCATGAGAGAGGTCTGCTCAGGAAAAAGGGAGCATCGCTGCTCGAGCCCTGCAGCGCTCTCCTTGGGCGAATCCAGGCCCCCATGGGACACACAGCCCCAGCCCACAGCCCGGGGAGCAGATGGGGCAGCGCTGGTGCAGCCACTCGCTGGCCAGTGGGCTCTTCTCCACCAGACGTTTTCCTCCAGTGCTTTCATGTGGGCTTCTTTTGGGCACAGTAGAGATCTCCCAGTAGGGAATCCCCAAGGGGCCGAATGTTTGTCCATCCAGTCCTTGAGGATGGACATGCACGTGGCCTGGAAGCAGTGTTTTGAGAGCTGCCAGGTGCCAGCCAACAGGTCACCCAGGCCCCTCTGCAGCTTTGGAAATCACCACCCAATCTGGGTCCCACGTCATGACCTGACCCCCTGCAGTCACTGCAGGTCACTGAGAATGAAGGAGATCACAACATCTAATGGAACTGCGCTTGATTACAGCTGGGCCTGTAGCCGATGGCCACCCGACTTCTCAGCCGTATCTTGTCCGGGAGCCTCAGGGCGATCCCACAGGTATGTCGCTTGAACGAGCGAGCGTTTAGGTTTTCATATTCTGTTCCTCTGAAATGTAACTTAATATTTTCTTGGCCGATGCTCAGACATGCGGAAGAGCAGAGAGAGAGTGGGTCAGGCTCCGTGATGTGCCGCAGGGCACTCTGCCTTGCAAAGCATTCTTTCCCAGCCTCTCCAAGCCTGTGCTGCTTTCAGTGCCTGCTGCAAAGCCAGCGGGCTTGTTGGGGTTGAGTTTAGAGCTGGTGTGAGCTCCAGGGAG
>NW_009660164.1:0-1336 GCF_000708025.1 Charadrius vociferus | reverse complement strand
TTTTTTTTTTTTCTCCTTAGTTTCAGTATGTCTTCCCAACTGCTCTCTAGACTACGGTTAACATTCCCGCAAACAGAGGAAAATTAGTAATCAAGACAAAATGACACTGTGCTGTCTTTTTATCCTCATTAGACCAACTTTGATCCTAAAATTGTGACAAATGCTGTAACTCTACTCTGCAGCAAGAAGCTTTGCTACAATCCTCCAGACTGCTTTTCCAATCTTCAGCATATATTTCCCTTATACTTCTCAACAATTGTTTGGAAGCAACCGCTGAAGGAGGTAAATACAGCTCTGAAACGTATCTGCACATAAAGGACTGATGTTACAAAAGGAACGAGGCTGGACTAACTGAATCATCAACTTCAGGTAACACCTCAGCTACAAACACAAACAAGAGCCAAAACAGAGAATGTGCATGCAAGCTCTTGGAAAGCCTTTGCTTACTGTCTTCACACTCCTGAACATTTCAGGGAACTTACTGGAAGGCATTAAGTTACTATACTATATATAAAGTTACACAATCTGTTCGCAAACAACACAAGTTATCTAAAGTGTATAGTGTACGTATAGATCTTTTGTCTTTCATGTAGCAACTATACTAAAAGCAAAATATCTTAATACAAAACAAATTAGTAACTTCGATTTTGACACAATGGAAAAAAACAATTATTTTGGATAAAAATAGAATTTCAATCAAGTTAAGCCTGCCAAAGCAAATGATTATAGACATGGAAGAGAGTTAACTGTCATGGGTATGACAGAGTAAATAACAACCTATAATGCATCTAGGTACTGGACTTTACTTAGGAAACAATGAGATTACAGCTTTTACCTTATTTTTTCAGACAAACACACACACACTTCCTGCACCACCACTGCAGCATCGCATTCATTTTGGTCTCAAGGCCCCTTCCCAGGAGGGAGGTTCAGGAAGGTTGGGCAGCAAGTCACATCACTTTGTGCTGTGCAGCTGCTCACAGCTACCAGCCCTAGGTGTTATTTTAGTCCTAGGTCTTATTTTAGCATCTTGCTACACGCATCCCTCTGATCTCCAGGACCTTCCTCTGTTTCCCAGATCTTTCTTCCAGCCAGGTTCTTCATCCTCCTGTGATCAGCCTTTTGTTTGATCATTCTGTCTCATGTCCCTTTAGTCATTACAGAATTCAGGACATGGCACTTGTTCAGCCCATGCCTTGGCAAAGTTTAAAACCAACCTGGACTGGTTGTGGCTAGCAAGCAACAGTTCAATTTTGCACGTACATAAGACACACGCCCAGTTAGCTGTCTGCCCTCCCAAGCATTTACAATTTAAATTTTTTTGGAAAAAAAAAAA
>NW_009660163.1:0-1322 GCF_000708025.1 Charadrius vociferus | reverse complement strand
TTAAAAAAAAGGAGAGAATGGAATAAAGCCAACACTTCAATCTTCTTGAAAAAGAAAATAACTTAAAAGGAACATCTTGGCTACTTTACAAGACAAGATAAATATTATAAACTCAAAGACTGCATCATTTCCAAAAGTGTTAATATTCCTTGGAGATGAAAATACAGTGATGAAAGTAGAATTCTTAGAATTAAATAGAATTTTACTTGCACTAAAAGAGAAAGAATTGGTGAACAGGAAAAGTGCACGAGGAGAGGGAAACATCCCACCATTGTCAATGTTTTATGGGGAGATATTTGGGATGGGTGCTGAAAACTAGACGAACGGCTGATGATCAGGTCGGGCGTTCCAAAAACACTTAGAAGAATAGATAGTGAAAGTTATGATTGGTATTATTAAACATAAGAAAGTAAGGAGTTGAATTACACAAAAAAGTAGTCCAACTAACAAAAACCATAGATACAGTCATATATTGGTAATTTAAGCAAAACTATCTATAGTAATACAGCAAGTCAAGATTAGTAACCACAAGATATATGTATTACATATTATCTACAAAGTAATATAATGTGTATCTCAACAGGTCATTTCACATTCTCAAGATGTCTAAATACCTAGAATTTCTTCTGAAGCAACTAGTATGCACCTTCTTCCCCCAAAAGCGTGAATGTTAAAGCTTTTTTATAATGCCATAAAACAAGTGCTGATTCTTTTTGGTCTGCCTTTTAAGGAAGAATTAATGAATTTAGCTGTTTGAATAAAATAGCACCTCTTTTATTCTCATGCTAGCTTTAGCTATAGCTAGACTGTTTTTACCTTCTTCCTCTGAAGACGCTTCTTTTGTTTTATTATTGCTGGGAATAAAGGCAGCACCGTGACAATCGTGCTCAGGTTTGAAACAAAACCTCCTTCTTTCGCTATCTGGAGAGCACTTATGCAAAGTCCCCAGATCCAAGTGAAGAGAAATCCACTTACCTTCTGTTGGTGATGTCTTCAGATGTCTGCAGAGCCCCTCTGTTTCCCCATATGTCTCTTTAATTTTTACTACTGCTTCTGTTCCTCGAAGTTCCATGAGGGAGCGCAGTTCTTGCAGTGTGCACCCAAACTCTCCTGCATGGTTGGCCTCATTTCTTTGGTTCTTGGAATAAAAATCGCTATTTGTCATGTCACCCATTGTTGTTGATTATATTGCTCCGCTCGTTATAGTTGATACAATCTTAAAACTGTTTAAAAATTGAAGGAAAGGAATCCTGAATTCCAACCTAAGAAATTAAAAAGAATCCAGTGTGTGTCCAGCGAGCGACGTGGAGAATGCCTCTGGC
>NW_009660162.1:0-1336 GCF_000708025.1 Charadrius vociferus | reverse complement strand
AGCTACTGTGAAGAAAATTAACTCTACTCCAACCAAAACCAGCACAAATTTGTGTATTAAAACATTTACATATTAAAACTTACTTTCCATACATAATTAGAGAAGTCAGATGACATATACAAAATAAAGTTATTGAGAATAGAAGATGTGCCAACCTCAGAAATGTCTGTGCTGTTCACTGAATGAAACCAAGTCCTATGGGATGAGGTAGAACTAGATAAACTCAGTGTACACAGTTGACATTGCAACAATAATATTAAATACTTAGATCTGAAAAGACAGCAGTCTTCTTCAAAGTGTCATCTGGAATGTAAATGTATATATTCTCTGCTTTTACTATAAATATTTCCTATTATTATTCTTACGAGAATAATGGCAGTGAGAATAATATTCTCAGAGAGACAATAATGCTTCAGTTTCTAAGTTGATTTTTTTCAGAAAAGTGCTTTAATATCAAACATATCAAAGATAATAAAGGAATTGAGAAATTCTGCGTCTTTCTCTCACTCTGTCTTAATTTAACCACAGAAATTAAGCATTTCATTTATCCCTTGGAAAACTACTAAAAGGTATTAAAAGCTGCTGTTACTATTTTACTGTTGGTACACTGAAGCAGACGAGGTTAAAGCTTATGCCACATTGTCCAAGATGCATTTATTTAGGAAGCATTTACTGCTATATCCAACAGAGTTATTCCCATTGTCACATCTGAGAAGTACCTAGTACCTAATTAAGCCTGTGCTTGAGTAACGACTACAGTGCTGAGTATGGCTTTTGCCCAAATAAATGCAAGACTACTGTTGGAATTTACACCTCGAACAATACTTTGGGAGACAAGGCTGAAGATAACAATGATTCACAAGTTCAATGTTTCCATTTTATTTGAGAACAAAAAAAATGTCAATAGGCCTAAAATGCTTAACCTGATGTCCTCAAAACCATTCCACCCAGTGGAATAAAACCATATTCACAAGAGAAATATCCCAAAACTTCCACCTTTCTTTGAGGCGTATTTTCCATCAGTTAAGCCACAAAAGAGATACTTTCTCGATTGCTCTTTCATTAGCCTCACAAATCTTGCATTGCTGAGAGTACATACATTCAACAAGAAGGATGGAGACCATTTCCATTGGATGCTGCTCTATAGTATGTGGGCCAAAGACATGTCACCAGAAGAAATAGCTGTAGAGTCAGTCACACTCAGGCTACCAACAAAACAGTATCCGAGTAAGCCATGTTTTGCACAAGTACTCCTCCGTCTGGTTAAGGTACAAGAGGTAGTTGTTAACCTCCATTACTAGGCAGAATGCTAAGTGGACGCAGGTTTTATTCAGCT
>NW_009660161.1:0-1332 GCF_000708025.1 Charadrius vociferus | reverse complement strand
ACTGTTACCAACACATTACCAATGTGAGAGATGGGAAAACAAAAGGGTGGGAGGTTTTGGTAAGAGGAGAGAATAAAACCGAAGAATCCCATTCCACTGTACTGAAACAAAAGAAGAGAACAGGGCACAAGGATATGCAGAACTTCCAAAGGTCCTGAGAAGATCCTGGGCAAGTAGCACTGTCTGCAGAGCCTCTTCTTGAGGTTTTCTACTATCATCCTCTGTCTCGTGTCCTGGGAAGTGGGATCTCCACCTAAGCAGACATTTTCCAGTCCCTCCCCAACGGCACTGAGTGTGTTCTACCCAGCACCTCCATTTCACTCAGGCAAGATTCTTCCCCACTCAAGGTCACCCTCCCAGTTACACATCCCCAGGCACTACCTGGTGCCACTCACAGGATCACTGCCACAATATCACAAATCCCACCCTAAGCATGACCCAGGCCTTTCCACATCCCCACCTTCCCTCATGACTGGAGCAAAGAACATGCGGAAGTCTGCAAAGCCACACCATGTCTGGCAGACTCTTCCCAGCTGCATAAACTGCACCCTGAATGCTTTGTGCCCTTTCAGCATTCTCAGGTGCAAACACCACAGAGCAGCACATAAGAAATGAGTTCTTAAGGATTCTGCGATTAGAGCTCTGACAGCTCTGATCCCGGTACACACAGATTTTATTCTTTGAGAGAACTGCATCAAATGCTGAAGTGCAAGTGCACTCACAGTATCAACTGGGTGGGAGAATTTGTACCAGAGAAAAACAGAGCTGGGCTGCTGTGCAGGGGTTGGCGTGTATGTCCCAGACATCAGAATGAGCCACGTGTGACAACAGGTAGACCATCTCTACAATGGCTAAATTTGCAAGCGCACAAGTAGGGGAAGTTGAGTGCACAAAAATTACACCCACCTCCTCATGTGCCCTTATGTATCCAGCCTGAGGAGGACAAAGGAACTACCATAGCAACATCAATGGCTGTGGAAGCTACTATAGACACCCACCACAACACAAGGACAGCAGATTGAAGTGCTGCACTCCCACAGCGCCTTTCCCAAAACAGGAGCCAAAAGCTTCATTTGAAAATATTCAGCAGTTTGCTTATCACCCCCTTATACCGATGCACTGCCTACATCAGGCAGGGACAAGGCACTGTCTCTGCTGGGAGATCTTCATAACCTCAAAGGACATTGTGGGCATTTCAATACCACACACTATCTCAAGACCCAGAAGGGCTCTAACTTCAGACACCTTGGGAGCTTGAGAAAGCATCCCGGGCAGGAACACTCTGTGCCCTTCCTGCCTCGTGCTTTCCTCTAGGCATCCTCCATTCCCCAC
>NW_009660160.1:0-1335 GCF_000708025.1 Charadrius vociferus | reverse complement strand
AGACCTGGCTGGAAACAGATCCTGGGGGGAATGTCCTTATCGCATACCTCTTCTTTCTCTCCTTCTTCTGTAATTCACTACCAAGCATCATGTCCCCTGTGCCCACAGATGCTCTCCCCCACCTGCCTCTGGCTCTAGAAGGTGCGGAGACCTGGGCTTTGGGCTGGAAATCCAACTCTCCGCAGATCCCTACTTTCCCTTAAATTGAACTCAACTTTCAAAGAGGTCTTGATTTCACAGAAAGGGAATCTGCTTCATTATTACTGGTTTGTCTGTGTTCCCCATGCTGCATTGCTATGGAAACGGGACCAGAAAATAAGTCTTTTGCATGTAGGTCATGATATTAGTGGAGAAGAGAAAGTCTGGGTGAACGGGTGAGTGGGTTACAGGAGTGAAGTGGGGCAGAGTAACCACCTGGGACTGCATCAACAACAGTGGGGGTTTTCATAGTAGATGTTCTCAAAAAGCCTATTGAATAAGACACTCAACGGGCTGAAAGATCCTAGCAATTAGAGCAACTGAGAGCCACAACACATACACAGGGAGTCAGCCCAGAGGTGAAAAACAAAGTGACAGTGGGGCATGGGACTGAACATGCAGGCAAAACCCCATGCTTTTATTCACAGATTCTGTTTTTCACTGGTGGCTTCGGTTTCCCCCTCTCTGTGTCTTGGTTTCCCTCCCAGGTGATGGCACAGCACAGCTGCTGCCCCTTCCACTTCCTCAGGACACTAAGGATCATGCATGGTCCACATCTCCCAAAGCTCTGCCCAGGTGCAGAGTTACAACCTTTTGGGTAGAGGATATTACTTAAAATCTTGGTTTTGGATGGGAGAAGAGCCTGACCTCTCCTTTTTATTATTTTGCCCTCCACCCAAAGCAACCTGGGGACATTCTAGACCCCTCTCCCCATGTACTGAGCCCCTTTCCCAAGCAGACTGCAATGCAGAAATGACGGCATGCTGCGGGCAGGGGCAGAGAGGGCAACTCGGCGGGGCACATGCTCGCCAAGTCAGTGGGTCCACTGCACTTCTCGCCTTCCTGAGCAAAAGAAAACACGGCTGCTTTTGCAGTCCAGGGGTCCTGCAAAGGGGAAGTTCAGTCAAACTTATAATCAAAAAGAGCCCAAAGGAGAAAGGGAGTGTACTCTGTGTAGCCTAACGCGGTTTATAGACGAGTCGCTGAGAGCGGCTGGTGTCATAAACCATACGATCAAGGCTGGTGTGTATTTAGACAGGGGCTGTGGTTGCAGGCGATGCAATACCATAAAAGCAGACAGCGTGCATACTTCTGATCTCCTGTATTAGCCTTCCTCATTGTTGGTCTTTTGGGTTG
>NW_009660159.1:0-1334 GCF_000708025.1 Charadrius vociferus | reverse complement strand
AAGATGTTCTTCTTAATACTTTGTGCGCAGAAGGCCAAAATCAACATATCCCTGAAAACAGACTGGAACAGGTACTAAACAGCTGAAGAATGTACTTTCCCCCTAGGCTATATATGTCTCGATGACATTTGATTCTACTAATGGCAAACTCATTAGTATTTAGAAAAGCAAGTGTGGAATGTGAGCTTATTTTGAACAGAATCAGCATTGTGGTAGCCAAAGCTCATTAATTATGAATTTTATCAACTGCTCACTGAAATTTGCTCTGCTAGCACAGTGTAATCGCCTGCAGAAGTGATGCTTTTGAAGGAAGAAATAACACGCTACAAAATAACCCACATCCTTCCTTGTCCAGTAGGTATCCTGTATTTGTTGTGGGACAATTACAATGCTGGGAGAATCCTTGAGGTTCTTTAAGCATCTTATCGGAGTAATCATTGCAAGAAGAAGCACTGAAGGGCATAATTTGCACAATGTGAATGTGGAGCACTGGAATGAGCTTTCCTGGTTGCACAGTGACTGCTGCACAGATGTACTGCACGCAGATTGCAGAGAGCCAGGGTCCCAGAAGGCTGCTCAGCATGGTAATGCAGTCCTACTCAAAGAGCACTCTTGACCAAGAAACTTGTCACTGCCCCTTCCCAGATTCAAAGCAGGGAGAATATTTGCTGCTATTCTGCCACAGCTGGACTTCGATACAAGGACTATATGCAATACCACCCTGTATTCCCCTGGGCTACAGACAATAAATTAGCCACCACTCAAACATGATGTTACACTCACTCTTAAGACTCCTGTTTAAGTGCTGAACTAACAGAAAACATCAACCAACAACTCTGCAGGGCACAGGCAGCATTTAACATTAGAATTATTTATAGACACTGATTTTAATCAGCAAGCAAACCCCCTCTATTTAGTTTCATTTTACATGCACAGACAGAGGCACGTATACACACGCACATACATTTACAAAAGGAGATCAGCATATTGGTAGTGATGAAGAGGATCATCCTCAACAGAGTAGCATCTTTACACAAGATACTTTATAAACATGCAAATACAGAGCTTATAAAAACACATGTTCTTTTGAGTAGTTTTATTTGAACAAGTTACCAGGTGGTTTAACGAACACCTGGAAATTCTGCACTAAAGCTACTTCACTGATAGCTTGTTCCTTACACATAGACTACTAATACTAGCTTTTCAGACCAATTACTCTTCACCTTTTCTCTTCACACCTTATTATTTTCCGGTCTGTTTGCCCTTGCTTAAATAACATTTTCCCAGAGTTGCTCCACCTGTGGTTGCTAGGCTCAGCTGTGCCCTGCGGTGGG
>NW_009660158.1:0-1334 GCF_000708025.1 Charadrius vociferus | reverse complement strand
TTTTTTTTTTTTAATAAGTCAACAGTTTTTGCAGTTAACAGCCAGCTATTCTTTGATGGGAGTACAAGATGATCATGCAAAGGATGAACTTCAGCACATTCATGATAGGTCTTTGCCAGCAGCTCTACCACTAGGAGGAGGCTGTCAGGTTAGCAGGTGTGTTTCCTCCCTGCTATCCCAGGCAGAGGAGGTGGTTCTTCAAGCAGCTCAAGAACACAATTGATTTTTTTCCAATTTAATATTAATGGCTTTGTCAATTATTCATGCAAGCGTGGAGGGGCAACCTGGATGCAATAAAATAAGAGTTTCTGTTACCATGTGAGTCTTGCCTCTGTCCTGCTTCTATTCAGCTTATACAGAATGGCTGTCTGTGCCTAAAATTGCCCCCCGTCAAAAAAACTTTTCACCAGTGTTTTTTCCCCACCAGTATGTAATGACAGCTGTGATCAAACCTGCCCTAAAACACAAATGTTGGTAGAGACTGCTTATTTCCTACTATTAGTTTATACAGCCTGCGGACCGTGGCAGTAGGTCCAACAACCACGCTATTATAGCAGAAAAGCAATGCCTTAATTCCACATGATGAATGTCATGCATAGAGGTCTCCAGAATTTTCTTTTGATGCTTCAGGGACATTGCTGGATTTCAGACCGACAAGACTCAGGAATTTGCCATGTGCCACAAATTTGACCAAACTTATGCTGTGATGAGTCAAGACTTTTTTGCATTTTACTAAAACAGAGGTTAACAAACCTGTGGACTAAGTCAAACAAATACTTTCTTTTCAATTTTCAAGGTTTTGTCAACAAACACAAAAAGCTTTGCCTTGCACAGGATTACCTGTTTTGCAATTCTTGCTTCAGATGACAACTTTAGATGTTACTATCTAAATGAAGACATTGCAATGGAGATGAAATCCGCATGACACATTACTGTGAACGCTCTATTGTTTTCCTCAGGAGCTAGACGCTGTTGCTACCTGGGCTACATCTGTCCTTTGGATAGAGACTTCTGCTTCTTAATGCCAGGTAAAAACATGAAGCCTTTGGCCTCTGCTATTTGCACCCCAGATGAAAATTCATGAGCAAGTACTAAATGCCCTGTATCACTTTCTGCTTGTGAAGCAACGGACAAAATACAAATTTAAAATAAGCTACCCATGGGTAGCTTATTACACAATATTCACAGGTGGTGTGAATACCACCCAGTTTAGAAAGTAACATTCTTTTGATTTGTTTCTGTTCCAGACTTTGGCACTCTTAACTGACTTGGATCCACACACCCCTGTAACATTTGAAAATCAGTTGCAGTACAGCTCTTTGGAGTAGAGACTC
>NW_009660157.1:0-1333 GCF_000708025.1 Charadrius vociferus | reverse complement strand
AAAAAAAAAATAGAAACTTAATTCACAGTTAGTTACTTCATTTGTGGCGACTTGAATTTGTGCATTCATTGAGAAATTGGCATATTAATCTTTTTGCAAATGGTTTGCTCTATTGTAGGAATTAACTGTCATCTCTAGAAAATGGGTTGATGCTTTGTCCCTCTGATTTCAGCTTCTTTTGATGGTGAAAAGAACCAGGACCAAAATTATAGTATGAAATTTTTGTAGGATTCCCTGATCTAGCGAGTACTTTATGAAGCATCAGTACAGTCTGTTAAATATGTCTCCTTTGCAGGATAGCATTCTTCACACATGCAAACAGATTATAATCTGATTTTTTTCATGTGGTATAACTGGGAATTGTTTTGCAATAGTGTGCCAGCTTCAAACATGGCTCTAAAGAAGCATCCTTTGAAATGATAACTTAAGGTTCAGATTTAGAAAATGCCTAGAAGAAAGCCAGAATTGTTATTAATTTTCCAAGATGTAATTTTGCAAGATGTAACTGAAGAATTTCTTTAAAAAAATTACTTCCATTTTTTTGCAATGAAGTCTTGCATTTAAACTTTTGTACTACATGCACTGCTTTTTCAATATGAAAGCCTAATGCCTATTAAGATAGTTATGTTTGCCAGCTCAAGCTGGAACAGAGTCCGATGTAAATTAAAGGTAGAACCATTGTGGCTCTACCACCATAATGAGTGTTTGAGAAGTACATGAAAGAAAGCTTAAATATGAGGAGTGTTTTCTATGAAAACGTACTTCCGAAGTTTGATCTTTGCGTTTATACTTAGAAGGAAGTCCAGAACTGGAAGATATGTATATTTGTATATATAAAGCAGTTATTGCCTGGGAAGGTAATCACAGTGGAGTGTATTTCACTGTGTATGTTTGTGCTGTGCTGCCTTCCTGATACTGATTACTGGTTAGATATGCCCTCGTGTGTGTTCTAGCAATAATGGACATCTACTCTGGAGATGTAGTGCACATTTGCAGTTAACTGAGAAAACCTTGGGTGGAATAGAGGTTATGGGCTAGCCTTCTACAGGAATTTGATGTAATAGAGGTGGGAAATTAGAGAAGAGCTTTTAAACCTTCTCGTGAATGTTTAAAAAAAAATATTGTAGCTCTTACTGTTAGGAGTCTTTACTCATATGATTGTTTTGGAAATACTATGTTCAGTTTAGGTATAGATGAGGTTCTTCAGCAGCTAGGTGCTTGTTCTTGGTCAATGCTGACAATTAAAATGAGAGTAAAAGGATTTCTCATTGTACATACTAGCAGTTTTTAATTTTTTGTGAACTGTGAGCTAAGTTCAACTTCTTCACCTCCC
>NW_009660156.1:0-1332 GCF_000708025.1 Charadrius vociferus | reverse complement strand
ATATTTTCCGTGATGCGCAATAACTATCCATTGCCCCCACAAATCACACCCAAACTCCAGTTTTCAGCCTGTCACACAGACAAAGTCAATACTACAATATTTAGTAGCTGATGCAAACTTAGTTCTTCATCTAGATCTCTATGCCCACGTCAACTCTAATTCACTTTTTCCCAACCTCTGACTAGCTTTAACAGGGACCACGGAGCAGCCATGAACCAATAACCCAAAAGACACAAGTTGTTCGCAGCACAACATGCCCTCATCTTGGTCCTGCAACTCTTGCATCCTTGCAAGAAACACTGCTCTCTTTCTAGTCCTAAAACATATAAAGTTGGTGTGTATATTTTATATGATTAAACAAAGTATGATTGCAGTAGTGTTTCAACTGTTCTTTTGTAAAACTACAAATGAAGTTGAAACTATTGGAGAGAAGGAGTTTAACCTCAACATTCAGGCCAATTTAATCCCCCCTCATTATTTTAAAGTTATTTTTCCAATTAAGCACAACCAATCAAGCAGCAGCAGCTATTGTGAGAGAAACAGATTTCTTACCATGCCACCGGAGAAATATGCCAAAGACAGCTTGGAAAGAAAACAAGGACATATTCACAAAAGAATCTTGACAGTAAATCACACAACATAATTAAAAGACTATACAATGAATAACAGCAATTCTTCCCTGGCAATTAGTTGACTTGCCTGAAAACAAAAAATACAAATACTGAATGAGAGTAACAGTAGTTCTTTAATAGATAGCGATACCATGTTGCTTATAGGACAACCAGAGTGGTGGGAGAAACAAGGATTTTTAGTTACCCCCCCAAAAAATGCACATTTAACTCATTAGATTTTTGACACTAAGTTCCCATCTTTCACAGCCTTCTGAGCTCTGGAGCTGTTATTGCATTTGTGAATGCATCAGTGAAAGGCACTAAACCAGCTATCTTACCATCCAGTCAGTGCCCTATTGCTATTTTTCTAAGGGCAAGGAGAGCAGAAATTGCACTGAGCCTGAGAGCAAATACTCATCTCTGGCTCAAGGGGGAGAAAGGGAGGAAAGAAACGTCAATCAAATAATCCACAAGACACTTCAATAGATTTCTGCTTCAGACCTCACAATTTCAAAAGAATTAACAAACCCTCAGGTGCTTGAGAACACCACTGCTGTATTGAATTAACAGGAATACTGGACTACTGCCATGGAAGTAGACATGGCCAAAGCTTTCCAAGATGTTCCCAAATGCTTTGGTGCAAGAGCACGGGGGTCACAAAAATCAGGCAAAACAGAGAAGTGGCTGACTAGTGAAAAATCCTTCCTCCCCTTCACAAGCT
>NW_009660155.1:0-1333 GCF_000708025.1 Charadrius vociferus | reverse complement strand
AACCTAAACCATTCTATGATCTGCTCTGCAGACTGGGCTCCCACCCTGTCCCACAGCAGGTTCTCTGCAGCAGCGTGGTTCCTTCATCCTTGGGCTGACCCTGCTCAGGATAGCATCGCTTCCCCCATCTTGAACTGGGAGAGGCAGCAAGCAGGTCATCTCTATCGGCACCGTGCTGACTTGTGGGGATCGGCGAACGGCATCTCCTGGGTGTTGCTGCTTGTCCAGGCTGAAGGAGGCTTGGTCTGAGTTACGGAGCTCCTCGGAGTCTGTGGTTGCCCCCATCCTGAGCACCTTCCTGGCTTTCCCGGTCTTTCCCCATCCCTATGAGATGGGTGGATCAGAGCGTGGTGATTCTAAGAAAAACGTGGTGTTTTCCGGGGTGGGAATAGTTGAGAGTCTGCTGAGTACGTGAAGTGGGGAGTGTGCTGTCTGCTGTGCTGTGGACGGGACTCTGCCTCTGCCCAGCTGCTTGGGCACCGACACACCTGAAATGTTCTCTTCTTGTCCTCATTTCTACTCTTGCATAATTAATGTTCTCAGTAAATGTTGCCACCTCCCTGCTGTCCCTTTTCCAGATGACCAGTGCTGACCAGTACGGGTTCCTGGGGTCTGACAGCATCCGCACCACAAAGACAGACTTTCTGATCATGACCAGCTCTGCCTCTGAAGGAGCTCCCAGTTCCTCCTCCCTTTTCCTCTGCATCCTTGTGTCCTCCCTGGTGCCGGGACATGAATAACAACTGTGACTGGAGGCGAGCTCCCTGAGATGGGAGGCACTGGGGAGGACAAAGCTCTGCTTCATTGTCACAGACTTCCAGCTATAGGAGACACCTTCCAGCTGGCCATGACCTGGGTGTTGGGGTGTCCTCCGTTGGCTGCTCTGGCTCCCAGCAGCTACTTGAGAGGTGTTTGGTTTGTGTTTGCTTTCACCTGCAAGGATGTGCAGAAATACATGCCTAAATAAAGCACCAGCGTGGTAGAGAGGCAGCTCCTGGGGAGATGGCTCTTCTGAAAGCTCTGTTTGATGCTCACATGCAGCTTAAACACGTTGTCTTCTCCTGGGTGGTCACGGGAAGCAGAGGGAGAGCATCCTCCCTGCTGCTGCTTCTTGCTGTCTACATTGCTCTACCCCTGCTGTTTTCTGTCTCCATGCACGTCCTGGTTGTGGCTCCTATGAGTTTTGAGGATGGAGCAACACGAGGGAGTGGGGCTGGTGGTGAGGTATGTTGCTGGGGGTTCATCTCTTTGGGGAGCTCATCCAGGGCAAGTGATGGCCATAGCCTGGGAGTGAAAGGAGTCGCTTATTCTGCCCCTCTGCTCTGGGGAGACC
>NW_009660154.1:0-1332 GCF_000708025.1 Charadrius vociferus | reverse complement strand
GCCGTTCCTCCCACCGGAGAGCCGCAGTTGGGCACCTGGGACACGGCACATGGCACCAGGTCAGGGTCCTGCCAACCTGGCCCCCACAGCCCCCACCTCCCCAGCTGTTTTGGAGATTAGGCTGCAGTGACTGAGAGCTGGGCTGGTGCAGACCTGAAGGGACCAGGGGAGGGCAGTGACCAAGCAAAGACCCCGGGCATGCAGAAGGCAGATGAACAATGAGCAGGGACCTGCTGGAGGAGTCCATGGGAGCTGTCTGGGAGTCCTGGGGGCTGCTGAGGGCACTGGGGGGCATTTGCAGAAAAAACCTTTGCACATCTTGACTGTGGCCCATCCCCTGAGGGGGACCACTCATTAAGCCTTGGAGATGTTTGAGTCCATGGGACCTGACAGGGTGCCTGCAAGGGTGCGGGCCACCTTGGCTTGACGTTGCAAAGCCACCGCCATGCCCTGGCATCAGGGCAGCAACCTTCATCCTGGGCTGAGCCAACAGGAATATGGGATCGAGGGAAGGGCTTGCTCCCATCCACTTGGCACTTGCTGCCCCAGAGCCAGGAGCCGTGGGGTGGCTGGAAGAGCAGGGCTCAGACCCATCACCACTGCAGTTGCCCTTCTGCAGCAGCTCAGCTCCTTCCTGGCAGTAGCCCCCAAACCACATGGCCCCTCGCCGTGGGCAGAGGGGAGCAGCAGCCCTGTGCCGGGCAGGCTCAGGCCAGCACGTCCCCCCTCCTCTCCTCTTGTGCCGGGCTGGGGCTCACTGCCAGTCTGGGAATAAGCTGGGTGGGCAGGAATTACCTGTTGTGTATGGCCATGGAGCAGGAGGGGTTGAATGTGCAGCTGCAAGAAAGAAGATAGAGTGAATGAAAGGGCAGCAAATGCAGCAGGCTTGTGGTAATGGATGGACGTGGACATGGACATAGAAATGGACGTGGACATGAAAATGCAAGGCTGGAGCACTAATGGGGGAAGAGACCGTGGGGCTGTCCTGCCATTCCTCTTCCAGACACCAGCCTCCTATGTTCCCACTGTTGCCCCATCCTCCCCACGCCGTGATCCCGCAATCGTGCTCTTTGCCACCGCACTGAGCACCTACACCTTCGATTGTGGAGAGCTTGCTGTGCCCTCTGTGTGCAAGAACGGGGCTTTTGCATGACACGTGCTTCTAGCACCAGGCAGCAAAAGCCTCCAACCTCACCGCTCCACCCTGGCTCTACCGAGGGAGGTAAACATGGCTACTTCCAAGGGAGGGCACTGAAACTGCCTGGTGGAACCTGCAGGAGAGCCGGTGGCCTCTGCTGCCCACGTACCTCCACAGATGACGCTGGCATCCTC
>NW_009660153.1:0-1327 GCF_000708025.1 Charadrius vociferus | reverse complement strand
ATATCTAAGGCATTCTAACACTGTCTCTCAGATTTTTAAAAATATTTTTCTTTGCTTCCTCAAATTTGGAACTGGACAATTTTATCACATGAAATTAGGAAATAGAACTGTTCTATGAATATTAAGTCACTGCATGATCATAGCTGTCTTTCATTCCAGTTTTTGATTTGTATGTGATACAAGCTTCAGCTTCTGAAAGTACATTGCCTCAGTCCAAGAATGTAAGCATATGCTTAGCTTTGCATCCTGTAGTCACAGTCATTTCTGAGACCATTCATGCTTTAATGCCTCAAACAATCTTATGTATTTGCAAAATTGATATCTTAATGTATTTACCATTTCTAGAACATCCACTTTCATTAAGGAGGCAATAACTTGTGTTTATTTTTCCTTTGCTGTAAATTACTTTTATTCACTGTTATTTCTTCTATATGTGTAAATTTTTCAGGAATTTTAAGTATTGTGAATGAATGCTAACAACTGCTATTTAACAGAATATTAAAAAGAAAAAAATCTTGTCTAGAGTAATTAAGGAGAGAATACATTATTGCAAGTCTTGAAGATTAGGACGTTTATCAGTATTTTATCCTTTTGCCGACATCAGACTATTTTTTGAGACTGTGATATTCTGACTAAGTCAAACTTTTTCAACTTATTCTGTATTTTTTTCCCTTATACTCAATACTTTCCACCAGGCTGATTTAGCACTGGAACAGATTGCTGTGACTGACTAAACCCCTAGGGCTGGAATGTGAGTCACTGCATTAGCTCCTACAATGGGAGAAGGCTCAGTGGAGATTGGCAAAGGTGATGTGCCCAAGAAGCTCAGAGAATAACGGAAATAAGCCAATTTTATCTCAAAACGAAGGAGACCCACAAGGTGGCCTTTGGTTTACATAAGCAGCTATCAACAGCTGAATGGATCAATTGGTGGTGTAAATATCTCCCTGAGTTATCCTGACCAGCATGGGTAGGAGTTGAATATGTGGCTCATCCCAACACAGAGTATAAAATTTAGACAATTAGTAAAAGAATTTTGAAGAGAGCAGCCGGCTTAAACCCATATAATCTTTCCCAGCAACTGGGGACATACAGTGTTGTGACAGTGAACATATTATAGAGACAAATAATGGGAATCACACTGGGACTGAAATGTATATTGCAATTGCTATGTTTTGCTAAATCTAACTTACGTTTGTATTGTGTTTTCACTATATTTTAGTTCACTCTGCTAAATCAGAAGCCCAGTGTAACATAACAATCTCCACATAAGCAAATCTATTAAACATGACACCCTTCATGTGTGGAATATCTAAAAGAACCTGGT
>NW_009660152.1:0-1326 GCF_000708025.1 Charadrius vociferus | reverse complement strand
AAAAAAAAAAAAGGAAAGGAAAACAGAATGTTCCTATTAAAATACAGCCAGCCCATCTGGTCAGACTTAATGTGTGTTCAGCCATAAGGTGAGCTACAGACTTGAGGTGTTTGGTCTCAACCTGAAGGCATGGCTCTGTAGTCTTGGCTATAGCCATTTACTTCTTGCTACATTGGTTTAAATTGAGCTGTAATCTTCTGAAACAATTCTCACTTATATAAACCAACTCTAAAGTCTTATAAATTTCCACTTCTGATTTAACATTGGTTTATTTAAATCTTAAGAGTTAGTCAGTTTTATTCAGACAAAATATTACCCCATCAGAATATATGTATGTATTTTCATCAAGATTAATATTACATTCTAATTTATGATGGTTAAGTATGGCAAATTTCTGATAGACTGTGCGGGTGCCAACACTATCAGTAGTCTCTCAGCATTAATTGCCAGCCCACACGTGGGCTGAGAGGCATTCAGGACACCTATGGTTGGCAGTCTTTAAGGCTGAAGCTACGAAGCTTGCAAGAAGATTCCTTAACACTTAAACAGCAGAGATGGATGGATGACGTTTCCATGAGTGTTTTAGGCTCCCTTTATAGGCCAAGTGATAAATTGCAGCAGAGCCAAGGACTTTTTCTGCATCACTGTTTTCCCGTTTTCCCTCTGTCTTTGAAATTTCTTTCCCAAAGGTATTTGTGATTCTTCAGTTTTACCCTCAGGTATCTTTGCTGCACTTGTCTTGACCATTAACAAACAGACTGAACTTCATCGCTTTGTCATGAGTGATTGTCTTAACACTTTCTCCCTAATGTTTAACTTTCTGCAAGGGTTTTCCCCCAAAGCGCTGCTGAAGCTTGCTGACTTTATCCAAAGCGCTGCGCAGAGCTGTTGTTATGTGTTGAGGGTTGAGATGCTGGAACTCATGCAGGTAGTTGGCAAAGACCAGCATTTCTGAAGGATATTGTTCAATGAGGATAGTGACGTGTTCCTTACTCTGGGCATCAAAGATATTTGTGAACAGTGGACTCTTAAAACAAAAGACAGACATTCAGCATCAACTCAAAGCTCCTGCAGTTAGGTACCCAAGTGATTAAAAATGAATTAAAAATAAGCAAAGTACACATATGGAGGCTGACAAGTGCTAAGATGTATCAAAATAACAGCCTCTCAGGAATATACTAGAAAAGTAATTACATTTTGTTTTCAAGAACATTTGTGCTGATGAAGATCCTTCTATACATTGGATAACTAAATTTGTTGGCTTTTTTAAATATGTATTTATGGCACCTGTTTTCAATGTTCCTTGGCCATTACTTTTTTTTTTTT
>NW_009660151.1:0-1328 GCF_000708025.1 Charadrius vociferus | reverse complement strand
CTGCGGTGGCAGCAGCAGCAAAAAGAGGTTTTCCTGCTGTACGGCGCCGAGCTGTGATGAGCAGCGTGGGCAGCGAGAGCGGATGGTTTGCAGCCTGGTCATGAGGTTTGCGGCGCTGCTGGAAGCGGGAAGGGAATGAGGTGGGACGGAGGGAACCTCTCCGTGGCGTTGGTGCAGGATCGGTCCCAGGCTGTTCCCTTCCAGGACCGTCGCGGGCCTCCCTGCCACATACAGGCTCTGAAGCTGTGCTGAGCATCTGCTTTCCTGGCATGCATTTTGGATGCACTTGCTGCTCAAAATAGCAGAGGCGAGTGTCCTATGGGGGAGAGAGGCTGCTAGGAGGAGGAAGATCAGAAAAAAGGGAAGATTAATTTTTCAAGCGATGCAGCCGAGGAGCAGCCCTGGGCACCAAGAGTGGGAGAGATGCAAACTCCCGGCTCCGGATATTTCTCGGTGGGAGGAAGCTTCAGCTCCAAAATGGGATGCTCCAGGAGACCCAGCTGGTCTGGGGTTGAGCAGGCAACCGGTAACCAAGCAGTTCAGCTGCGCTTGTCCTCCCCATCCCCGCTGTGAGCTGCTCCAGGAGGGATGAGCAAAGGGGGTTTGCTGAGGAAGATGCAGGGTGGCTTGGACCTTGATCTGCTGTGTGGCAGGACAAAGCCTGAGGGCTGGGCTGCCTCCCCTGCCCTGGGAAGCAGAGGAGCCATGGGAGCAGCGATGCTCCTCGCTGGGCTGGTCAGCACAGCACAAAAAGCCCAATTTCGAGGGTATCCAGGTAAACCTGAGCCCGTTTCCCCGTTTATGAAACAGAAACGACCTGCTGCCTTTTCTCTCTCACACTGGGGTTGAGCGAGGTTATTTATTTATTTTTAACCTGAAGGTGACACGCCACGATGCTGCGTGAGTGTAAAGCACTCCTTGACTGTGAGCGGCTAATGGCTGTGGCGTGAAAACCCCAGAGAGAAGTTGGGAAGAGCAGAAAGCCTTCCGGATCCTCACCGTTACTCGCACAATCGATGCTGTTTGTAACACTTAAAAATTTATTGAGGTGCTAACCTGCTTTAGTACCTCATAAAAGCTTACAGAGCATCCCGTGCTCTGGGGGCCAACGCCGTGCTTGGGGTTGGGTTCCCCTTGGGCTAAGGGAAGTTATTCCGAGATGAGCCCAAATAGCACATAGCTGCTCTTGGAGCTCTCCTCTTGGGACACATCACCCTGCAGGCATCTGGTGCTGGCAAGGTGTTCGCCCTGGGGGTGTATGGCACCCTCAGAGGGATTTTGGTGAACCCTGTGGGCACCCTTGCTCTTCCGTAAGGCGTCTGCTCAGG
>NW_009660150.1:0-1325 GCF_000708025.1 Charadrius vociferus | reverse complement strand
CTTGTCTGTTTTGTTCCGTCTTGATACAATCGATATTTCTTTTCCCCCCAATTTATTGAGATTGTTGACTTCTAATGATACCTTCCAAAACAGTTGCTGTGTATCTCTTAAGGGCTGTCTATGCTAATGAGTTGTGAAACTGGAACAGATACAGTCCCCAGTAGAACTACATGTGATGTGTCCTGTCAGTTTGACAGCAAATTGCTAGTAATTTAAGAGGATTATTTAGATAGCTATGCACCCAAATTGTGGTGAATTTAATCTACATTTGATTTCCCGTATATGCTTTGAAAACATTAGGTAGGCAAGGATTCAAAGCATTGCTTTTTCTTACTTTACTTTTCAAAGCAAATCACCTCTAATGCTCCCCCCCGTAATCACTGGGAGTGTTACCCCGTTAGATGGAATATAATAAAAGGAACACAATTTGTTCCTGACCATTCTTTATTGACAGTTTTTCATCATCCTGTTACTTTCCAATTCCTTCTACATTGTTTAAATTTTTTGTGTGTCTTTCTAGATAGTGCAGATAAATAATTTGTAGTTTACTGAGTTGTGCTTTATAAAGATGGGTCCTTTGTTTGCCTTCTATTTCTCCAGAACCTTCCTTGTCCTCCTGAATTACATCAAGATTAATACTAGTTATTCACAGATTAACTGTTTCAGCTACTTCTGAACTGCTTTAGGGAAGATTTCGTCAGCCCTACATACTTGGTTGTATTCAGTTGAGGCAGCTCAGGGTGACCTGAATGTGACTTACAGGGTCTAGACCCTGTTTGGAATTCCCTCCCCAGTCCTCATTTTTACAGAAAGAAAGAAGCCTGCTGCCATTCCGAGTTCCTGGCTGTGCGTGCAGGTGGTGATCCAAGCCCTGCGCAAGCATAGAATCTGTTCCACAGCTTTGATAATTTATGATGTTTCCTTTTCTCTCTGGGGAAAGAGGATTTAGCATACAGACCTCCAGTTGGGCTATACTGACAAAAGTGTTATTTAACGTGCTTTGTCTTTTTTCTGGACTGTTGTTTTTTTCCTTGATAGGAAAAATTACCTTGAGTCACCATTAATCTTTTTGTGAATTTGGAAGTAAAGAAGGCATTGATGACTTTCTTTTCCTTACTGCTTTTTATGTTTGGTGTATGTGATTTGTTTTGCAGTTCTGTCCCAGACGTTTCTTTCTCTTACTTATATGCTCTTCCTTTATATTAACCCTTACTCGTGTGTTACTCTTTCTATATGAGTTTTTAATTTTTTTGTGTTAATTAAGATCAGAGACATTCCATTTCCCTTTTGTAAACTTGCTACTGTACCCTTAGTATAGGCTGTTC
>NW_009660149.1:0-1324 GCF_000708025.1 Charadrius vociferus | reverse complement strand
AAAAAAAAAACAACTTAATTTGACTTTCCTTTCTGCTTTTGGCAAGTGTACACACACACACACACATATATACAATTGGAAGGCTCTCACTGTCACATTCATCTTAAACTTTTCTAGGCTCAGTCCATTCGGCAGCAAATTTTATGCAAAACGCGATAAAAAATCAAGGGAAACTACAGCAGTAAAAAGCGCACCCTTGGTTGAAGGCTCCATTGTTTTAGTCACAAAAGAATGATTCCTGGTGAGCAGCGGTTGTCATCTGTTTTGCATACTCTTTATTTTGCTCTTAATTGGCATTATGTGAAAACTTATCTAGAAGGCCATGGGAACCAAAAGGCATCCTTTGCCCCTCCTTCTTTGAACGAGCAGAACCCAATTAAAGTGCAATTATCTCTCTTTTTCTATTAGCATCCTCATCTAACAGATAGACACAGAGAGGAGAAATGTTATTAGTCCGAGAGCTGCTACCCTTTCTTATGAAAATTCTTGTAAAGATCATAAAGAAAATAAAGGAGGCACAAGTGGACCTGGCTTTGGTGAGCTGAAGTGCAGTGTTTTTTTAAAATATTTGATCCGGGTCTCTGGATGATTTTCTAAATAAATATCTTTTCACTGGGGAGTAACTGACCTAAGACTCAAAGTGCACTCGTGGAGTTTGGATGCAAGCCTGGAAAAATAAAGGAGATGGCCAAAGAAGAAGAGGAAAAAAAGACACAGGTTTCTTCCCAGAAAGCCATGAACTTGACAGCTCCGCTACGGTTCCTCTGGCATGACTATGGGAACACATCTCAGGGGAAACAAAAAGACCCTTTTTCAAATTGGGGCCCAGAATCAACTCCCAAATCCATATCCAGCTGCTGAATATTGGACAGCTACAGCCAACACATGAGCTCCTGCGAACCCTACATCAACGTGGACCTTCAGCACTCCAAGATGGCCATGACTTGGAGAAGGTTCCAACGATATCAACCTTTGGGTTGTATTCTTGGGGTTTTTTTGACGCAATCTGTGAGGTGTCCGTGGAGAATGAACACCCACTGCTAATCCCAGTTACACATGTGCCTAGCTATTACAGACTTCAAAGACAGCTCTGCATACCTTCCATATCAGAAGCCATCCCCAAGTTAGCAAACATTTGCACTACCACTCATCCTGTCTCATCAGCAGCTACTAAGAATATGCATGTGTCAGGAAACGTCATGCATTTTATCGCTTCAGCAAGTCATGCCATCAGGAAGCGGTACGTGCCCCAGTTGTATCCCTCAATTTCTCCCCCTGGATGTAACTATAGGTTTTACAAAACTGAGCAAGGAAACAAACAAAC
>NW_009660148.1:0-1325 GCF_000708025.1 Charadrius vociferus | reverse complement strand
TCTTTCCTTCTTTCCTTCCTTCTTTCCCTTCTTTCTTCCTTTCCTTCTTTATCTTCCCCTCCCCTTCCTTCCAGTATTGCAAGTTATTGGATATAATTATTCTGATTTTTTTTTAATGATGGTCCAGCTCAGGTACCCATCTGTTTTGTTGTATATAAGGCCCATTCTTACACTAACCCTACAACAAAAAGTAAAATCCAACAGTCACAGATTTCATAGGACAGACTGACCTTTTTTCCCCCTGCTTTTTAAAGCTTACAGAGGGCAAAGATGAATTTTCAAAGATCTGATGAAAAACATCAAGTCATAATGGAAAATATGCTAGAGATGGTGAAGTGAAAATTTAATTAAAATATTGTCCCACAGCTACAAAAGCAGCCAGCTGAGGAATCTGCTGAGTATCAAACTCCTATTCTCTGTATCTGAAGCTAGACTTCCAGCATGCTCTTCTAGCTTGGTCTTTGTGCTAACGCATAAGAGCTCAGCTGTTCATTTGGCACCGGGTTGTTGCTGTGATCTTGGTCACATGAAGAGGCTTTCGACAGACTGTTCACATTCCTTTAAACTCTTGCATAATAGAAAGCAGTTGCTGAGCATGCTGCTGAATGCTTTGCTGTTCTTCTTTTAGCATTTCCTCATTGCACAGAATCTCCCCCTGCAGGGAAACTGGGGATGAATCTTTAAATGAAACATCCAGATACAACAATTAGCGTGGAGAATGAGTTATATTATAACTCGCTACCCAGCCATCTTCCATCCAAGCTTCACAAGTGTTAGAGAGCTACTGCTCTGGTAAACTGACTTCTTTTTTTTAAGCTAGCTTCAAAATTACCACCCCCACAAGAAACCCAAGCTAAAAACACTGAACCACAAAATACCCAGAAACAGAACTCCACAAAGTTAATCCTCCTGGTCAAGTGCAAGGTTGTAATTTGGGGCATGCCCTCTGCAAAGAAACACAAGAAAATGGATTTTCAGGGAGAAGTCTTTTCTTATGTGATGCCTCTGCAAGATGGAAAACTTTTACCTCAGGGTGATTACCAGGATCCACAGTGGATTTACCAGAAGTTGAGAAGATTGCAGTCTTTTTCTTTCCCTGCTGGCGCTGTCCAGTGTTGCAGGTCACAGGCTGTAAAGCGTCAATAACTGTACAGCCAGCTCACCTTCCCCCAGCCCTGCTCAGCCCCATAGGGACATCCAGCCTTGCCAAGAAAGAGCCCTTCCTAATCCTCAGAAGTAGAGAAGGCAAGACCATAAAGAGATAGCCGCCGTCCTTGGAGCTCATTATCTTAGGGTTGTCAAATTAAAGAAAAAAAAAAAAAAAA
>NW_009660147.1:0-1323 GCF_000708025.1 Charadrius vociferus | reverse complement strand
AAAAAAAAAATACAGCACTGTAGAACAAGACTCAAAGGTCTCTTGTGTGCCTGGTATTTTGCTGTAATACATCAGATAAAGCTTAAGATGTTAGGGACAAAAAACTTACTGACTGTGTGAGATTGCTTTTTGTAATGTTCACACTGGAATTCTCTATGTAGTTCTCAGGACCAAGCTGGAACTTTATACTAGGACCACCACCAATCAGATGGCAGGATCCATGTAGTTTTCTAGGGGTGGTAATCCAACTGAGTGTATCTCACTTAGGAAGCTATGAGCCAGAGAGTCCTGTGGTTTTCTGTGCGTATGATGCTTTGGACAGCAGTGTTCTGCTCTCAACTACCTGCTGTCCTTGCCAGGTCTGTGTCAGTGGCTGATGACCCATGATTCATACAGTTGTTGAGGTGCCTGTGCTGAGGATGAGGCTGCATTGTGCTCTTTGCCATGTTTGAGCTCCATGAAGGCACGAGGAAAACCTCACGTTGGTAGAAGAAATCAAGGGAGAACTTGGTTTCTTTATTCCCTCCCACCACCTCCCTTTCATTAAGGCTACGTCCACCACCATGTTTCCACAATACAGGTAAGTTGAGAGTAGTCTCAACCGCAGGCAGATTAATTCTTAATACCTTCTTACCATGAGGGAGACTGAGGCCAAGAATAAGGTTTCCATCTTAATGAAGTTTATCTCTGCATAGACTTATGTTGGAGGCAGACAAATCTTCCAAGGAGACAAGACAGTCACCAGATAAACTGGCTGCTGTGTTACGGTTCAAAAGGTCAGGCTAAGAACCATTAGGTAGTGGGTTAATGTGATTGAAAAAGCTGTGTGAAGTGCTTACAAAATCTGGGGTACCAATGGCTGAACTGTCTCCTAGAAACTGGTTAGATAGAAGAGCAGAGAAGATGTAAAATCTGAGGGGAAGTATGTACTGTCAACCTGTAAAACTGTCTCGGTTGCTTTGATATGAGCCTGAGGCGGTCCTTGCTGGAGCATGTACCTGGATGTCTTTCCTCTGGTAGCTCTGAACCCACCATCCCAGTCTGCTAGTCTGTAGGCTTGTGATGATGCTTGAGTCGTCTTGGTCCTCTCAGTTGTCTGTACATACATGTACTGTTCTCAAACCTGCTGTTTTCTGTTTCATCGCTTCTTGCAAGTGAATTAAACACAGTTGAACAACCAGAGTCTGTGCTGGGTAACAACTCTCCTTTTCCTATCTGTAAAAGAAACAAATAATGTAGTATTGGGTTCTTCAGCCCTTTAGTCAATGTTATTGAACCAGAAATTTCTTAGTCAACCGTAGGTTAGAAACAGCGACCACTTAA
>NW_009660146.1:0-1323 GCF_000708025.1 Charadrius vociferus | reverse complement strand
AGCTGTGTGCATATAAATATCTCAAATGAAATTCCTGGGTTAGCAGAGAGGTATCCAAGTGAAGGTGGAGGTGTACCTTTACAGGTGCCATGGTTCAAGCCATGGTGTAAATACACCATCTAGGATGCACTCATAATTTTTCCTGCTGTCTTGGATCCAGCATCTGTAGTAACTGCTATTTCTGCATGCTGATTACCACCGCACAGTACTATCAATTCATAGAATAATGTAAGATAGAAGGTCCCTTGGAAGGTCACCTGATGCAACCTCTTCTTAAAGCCAAGACAACTCGGATCAGATTGCTGAAGACCATATCAAGTGCCGTTTTGGATTTCTCCAAGGACAGACATTCCAGAGCCTTTCCAGGCAACACCTTCCAAGGTTTGGCCAACCACTCAGTGCTTTATTATTTTTTCCGTAACACCTAATCAGATTCCCCATGATGCAACTTATTGACCCTCATTCTATCACTATGCATCTCCCATCACACAGTGGTAGCCAGCAATAAGATCTCCCCTAAACCTTCTTCTTTTCAGGCTGAATAAACTTAGCTCTTTCAGTCTCTCCGCATTCATCATGTTCTCCAGTTCCCTGACCATCTTGGTGCTCTTCCTCTGTATATATTCCAGGTTTTCATTGACTCTTTGTAGTGGGGTGCCCCACTGTATGTACTACTCCAGTTGTGGTCTCACAGGTGCACAACAGAAGGGAAGGATCTCAACTTTCTGGCTCTTGCTATTACAGTCCAGTGCTTAGTTAGGCTTCTTTGCTACAAGCTGATTTACATACAGCTTGTGCATCAGGACCCTCCCCTCAGGTCCTTTCCTGTAATATTGCTTTGTGCTCATTGAAGCAACCAGTCTGCCATTGCACTTTCTTTTGTTGAACATCATGAGACTCCTGTCTGTCAGAAGACAGCAGGACACAGGTCTGGCCTGTGAGGGAGGACAATCTGTAAGCCAAGAGTGAACCTAGCTCGGTCTGTGCCCTCACCAGTTGGCACCATCTCACAGAATCTGAACAGAGTGGACAGACCCATTTGCTGCTAACAGGGTTTATTGTCAGCTTCCAACACAGTGAGTGATGAGACAGGTCCAGGGTCCATCCAGGAGACATGGCCAAGTACATGACTAGAAACAAAGCTATTTAGTAGGTCTGAGGTCCATCTGGGGAAATAAGATCAGATACAGCAAACAGTACTCTTCCTACTATTGATACTTGAAGGACACCACCAGTAAGCAGAGAGTGGTTGGATTTCTGTCCCTGCTCACAACACTTTCAGCCTGGCAGTCCATCCCATTCTCCACCCACCTCATTCTTCTC
>NW_009660145.1:0-1323 GCF_000708025.1 Charadrius vociferus | reverse complement strand
CAAGGGAAAGTACCATCCTAGGAAACTTCCTGCTCGCAATCTGTCATCAGGTATGCTGTGGAAGGGGACGAAACGCAGTCCAGGGACCTTTGTATGAAAAAAACAACTAAGGTGAAGTTTGCCATGAGTTGGCAAGGGACAAGTAAGAGTGTTCAAAGGAGCAATATAACTCGCAACAAGCACTAAGACAAAGCTCCTTAATAAATGCCACACCACAGCTGCAAAACAGCAACAGCAAGTGCCCAGCTGCCAACGGGTTTCATGCTAGATAATGTAGAGGTGATAAACCGATCTTAATGCCTTAGTAATTAACAGTGAAGTATTTTTAACATGACGACTAACATTGAGCTATGACTCCTGCTGTAGCGTTAACAGCTGAGCAGCTATATCATTATCTGTGTCTTTTCCTGTGTAATCTTTTTAGTGTGAAATGTCTTTCATTTTAGTTTGGTGGAAGAGCTGTGAAGGGGCAAAGGAGTCAGTGGATATTTTATATCCACTGACTTACAGAACGTGCACTTCCATTTATACGTGGTGGTGCAGTATGAACAATGGCCCGTTGTCAGTTGCTTGAAGTAAGTTATATGCTGCCGTTTTTCATGCCCTACTCCAGAAACAATAACTATATATCTCCAAACCCTGGTGCATCCCTTTGTAGGAAAAGCAAGAAGAAATAACAGAAAGTGTTTCTTCTCATAGCATAGAACAGCCCGCTATAACAGATATGTTGAGAGTGCTTTGAAATGATGCTTACATAATATGGGGCTATGTTTACATCTTAGTACAGTCCCATCAAAAAATCTGTGTCTCTGTTCTGAACAAACTATTTTAGCTGACTATTTAGAAGGTAGCTCCTTAAAACCGCATTTACATTCTTAAGTCTTGTGAAGCAGCAAAGGCAAGTGGAAGGTGTAGTTTCAAATTTTGAAAGGATATACTAATTTAAACTGGATCCACTGCACTCAAATCATTACGTGTTAAACTTTCAGGTGCATCAACATGTGGAAATTCAGTGAACATCATGCAGTAACACACAGTGATGCGGTTAGTCCAGGCTACCGTTCATGTTGTCGGGGAGTTGTATCTATCACACGCTGACATTACAAACCACCAGTTTCCATCAGAACATAAATACCTGGTGCTGCAGCAATATAGGGTCCAAATGGATTATGTTTCTCTGTTCCAATGTTTTTCTTGTTTTCTGGGGATTTGGAGCACAGTTTGTCTTGCTTTAATTTTTATGAGAGCTTTGGGGCTTTCTTCTTACTTGGTATAGTGAGGTATAGCAAGACTTCATTGATGATTATACACCCTATGTTTTTT
>NW_009660144.1:0-1319 GCF_000708025.1 Charadrius vociferus | reverse complement strand
CCTGCAGCAGGCTTTCCATGAGCAGCTGGTGACTACCACTCCCTGATGTTTACACCATCACAAAATGTCCTTCCAGGTTCCGACCTGGCTCTTGCCTCCAGGCTGCTTTTGCTGCCAGGCTGACACGCCGACTTGTGGAGTGAGCAAGCGCTGCACATGCGTGTGAAATGCCCCAGGGCACATATGATGCCATTGCAGACTCTGGGTGAAGCAGGTCTGCTCTGGGCTGCTTTCACTGTGCTCCTGCTCTTTCTGACAGCCCAAACGAAGGAACCAATGCTGTGAATGGACATTGGTACTGGGGAAAAGGCAGGGGGCAAGTGGAGGAGATGGGTCGTTGAGCAAGCCTGGTCCACGTGTGTGGAGTTCCTCTTGGGCAGCCCGGATATGGGCTAGTCCATTGCCCAGTGGTATGCTGGTCTCCACTGAGGAAACAACGAGGCAGCCTTCACCATTCCTCCCTTGGGTGATGCAAATTTGGTGAGATTAACCCCCCTGTCTGCCTTTGTGCTCTACAAGGATGGTTACTCATCCTTGACTGCAAGTACTACAGCCAGCCCAGAGACTAAAATACCTGCAGTCCTTTCCAGGAGTCCCTGGATGCTTCTCCCTTATCAGAGATCACAACGTTTGGTGGCCACCTCGGGGCTTCATCAGCCCACTCCAAGGGATGCCTCATCCAGTGCATCTTGCCCTTTCCTAACACACAGGTCCAGCCCTGCCTGCTGTGCTGGGGATATTTTTCTCCCCTTTTCCTGAGCCATTCCACCAAACCTGCAGAGCAGGACTGAGGCCTTTGTCGTTGGCTCTCTGCAGCAGGGCCGCTGTGGGCCTGGAGGGAGCATGGCCACCGCCCAGCTTCCCCTTGAGAGAAGGAATCGGCACCGCCACCCACTGCCTTGGTGTTGTCACCAGAGAAAGCTCCCCTTCGGAAAGCGGGGGAGTTTCAGTGCCTTTCTCCATCCAGTCACAGTGTGGGTTTTGTGACTGTCACACGCTTTATCAGACAGAGATTCAACTCAGGCAAGGAGCTAAGACAACAGACGTGGACAGGGACAGGGGAGCTCTGCAAATGCCAATATTTTGCACCACCTTTTCTTCTTCTTGGAGGAAAAAAAGCATCGGAAGCTGCACAGAAATCCAGCAGGGTATGTGATACCGTGCCACTGTTGAGAGAAAGGGAATTAGGAAAAAGAAAGTGAAGAGAAGGGCAAAAAAATTCAGCCACACTGCAGCCATGTGGGGTTGTGAACTTGTCTGTGGAGATCCAGGGACAAAGGATATTTGGCATCTATGGTCTCTCTTTTTTTTTTTTTTTT
>NW_009660143.1:0-1321 GCF_000708025.1 Charadrius vociferus | reverse complement strand
TTTTTTGCTAGGAAATTAACTGAGTCTTTCAAAATATATAACTCTGGCTAAGGCAAACCTTTCACAATTCTGTATCAATGCAAAAAATTATTGCCATTTCACTGACAACAATGCTATCTTCTATGAAAGACATCCCTGATTAAAACAGCATTTGTTCACAACTAGAACGAGATTATTTTAAAGCAGGTTAGTTTTGCATCTAATTAACTACAGTTTTGTGTAATTCTTTATCTTGTGGCATTGATCTTTGTAGACCTTGATGCTCATCTGTCCAGTGGACTGCTGCCACAGTTAACAATCCTGGTGCCAGTGTTTATAGACTCGTTCAAAGCTTGTTGAAAGCACTGGATAACAACAATCCACCCATCTGGACAGAGAAGACTAAAAAAACAGACATCTGCCAGAGCAATTTGGCTGACTCCAACAGGCCCTCATTTATGGGAATTACAAAGCATGCTGGCATAGAGGTACATAATACGTCCAGAAACTTATGTGATTTCTCCTGGACAGCTTCCATTGGAATCTCCAGTGTGACTGCCATTCTGCGCAGTAACTCTTGAAAACTTTCATAAGTGGCTTTCATCTGGCTGTACATTTGAGTACCAATGGTAGTGCAGTCTCATCTGCAGATGAAGGTAATACAGTGTAGAAACTGTATGATTAACAGCCTGCAACTCCTCTTCCTCAGAGCCTGTGGGACACATGTTTCAATCATATAGAAAGTTCACATGCCTTGGAGGAAGATCTGACTGTAATTGTTATAACAGAAGCAGGCACTTCTGTTATAACAGAATTCGGCTAGATTGCTGGCATAGGTATTAGTCAAGAAAAAGTGTTGCAAGGGTACAATAGTCATTAAATCATAATGTCACTTGTAGATCTTGGCTAACAATCACAAGCATTACAATAATGACCTACTGCTGTAACTAAGAGATCACAAATATTCTAAGGTTTTGTACACCACAGTACTAATACCATATGAATGGCAGGAGGAAACAGTAGAATAGTCAGTATCAAGGACTGGTTTGGCAAACAAGAGAGAATACCAGGTGAGTCCTTTGTAGGTTTTGAATTTCACTTCACAATAACAGAATAAAAAGATATCCAATTCCTCATGCTAGGACACAGGTGGAGAAACCCAGACCCATGCCTTAGGTATGTGACTCAGCTTACCACATGAAAAGTATACTAGAGCATTTCTGTGTTCTCTTTAGGCATCACAGCTTCTTATAAACACCTCTGACCCTTCTTTTCAAGAATTACTTACAAAATCGCATATCTCAAGAACGTACCTCACATCCAAAGCAGTGTAAAAATACTT
>NW_009660142.1:0-1321 GCF_000708025.1 Charadrius vociferus | reverse complement strand
GAAGGCTGTGAGGAAGAGGAGGAGGAGAGAGGTGACTGATGTGGCACGTGCTCGCATGAACAATGGGATGAACCCAGAGCTGGCTGGATTTGGGATGCCGTGAATGGTGTTTGCTTGGTCAGAGGACTCAGACTTTTCACGTGTGTGAAATTTTGTGCTGCTTCTGCTACTCACAACTGTTAGTGTTGACCGTGTCCCTGCCGTTACGTCCTGCTCCAGCCACCAGTGCAGCGAAATACCCGATCAGCTGGGTAGGAGCTGGTGACCATATGGTAATTCTCTCTTGTCAGTATACTCATTTAGCGCATGTTGGCAATTACAAATGTTTATATTGTGCTTCATATTTATATGCTGAATGGTTGCTAATTTTAACTTAAGGCATCCATGAGTTAATGGATTAAAAGTTAGGTACAAGTAGTGATGCAAATGGATTACAGTTGAGCTGCTTTATCACTGGAATAATAAACAATTTAAAGAGCTCATGACTGCAGGGAGGGGAATCGATACAAAAAATCTTGTTGATCTGCCTTGTACAGTTTGCACTGCTGTCGTCTTTAATTTTTGTTAACTGACAGATTGCTTTTGCTCTGAGCCATAACCTTCCCATTGCCTTTTGCTCGCAGGGCTGCGGTGCCGCGCCGCTGGCTGGTGGGATGGCGAGGGGGTGCCCAGCTCTGGTGCCCTGCCCTGGTGGGATATCTCAGTGCTGCAGCCGTGGAGCAAGGGGGGGGCGAGAGCAGCTCCCAGAAAACGCCGGTTTCTGGAGTTGCCCCTGCTCTGCGGGACCGTGGCTGACCGCGTGAGATCGGCGTTGGAGGATGGAACTGCAGGAAATCTGGTCTGTTGGTAAACGCAGCTGTGGGACTCCCTGCTGATCCGTGTGTCCGAAACATGTGGCACCGCTCATGGGAGGCTTGACCTTGGCCGGGTCCCAGTCCCTCACCTTCCCCCCACCGCTAAGCTCTTTAGTGCGCAGGATGGGCAGCGCCGCTGTCATACGGAAAATAACGCTGTCGGGCTTGGGGGAGCTCACCGGAGCGACGGGAGAATTAGAGCTTGCACAAGGTCTGGGAGGTGTGAAATGTTATACAAACATCTAAGCACTCTTAATGACATCAGGTCTAACATTACAGAACTGGAAGTACGCCGGAAGGTGAAAAGGAAACCCTGAGACTAGAAAAAAAAATATTAAAAAATCTGGCTTGTCCACACTATCAGGATGCAAAAGAAATGCCCTGAAAACTTCCCCAGGCAGCAGGGCTGGGTGCCGCCGGCAGCATCACCTCGGCACGTGGAGCAGCGCACTTCTCCAGAGCGGGAA
>NW_009660141.1:0-1321 GCF_000708025.1 Charadrius vociferus | reverse complement strand
AAAAAAAAAACCAACCTCCGACTTACGTTCATTAGCTTACATCAGAAAGAATTTTGATTTTTTTAAAAAAATATTCCTTTCTTATTTATCTTTTGTCTCATTTATTTGCTGTATGGTGCCACTGCAGTTTACTGCTTTTCAAGATGTTCCCTCAACAGCTGTTTTTGGATTCTGCCCAGCCAAAGTCCCACAGTAAACTTGCTATGGTGCACATTTTCAATCTTTGTACTATTGGGGGAGGAAGGAGGAGAATTTAATATACTTCACCTAAAAACCCAGTCATGGACTGCAAATATCCATTGTGTTTGCTCACAAAATAAATAGATTTATATGCATTTCAATATGATAAATGAAAATATCTGCCTTGTGAACTTTAAGAAAAAGGGCAGTATGAAACATTAGCTTTGGATATACATTATTTATAAAATACTGTTCAAAGGTTATGTCTTCAAAAAAAGAAATCTATGTACACATGTTTCTTGCTGTGATGTTGTATGCTTAATCACATATTTTGTAAGTACTGCATTTTTTATTTTGTTACAAAGAGAGGATCTTCTGGCATTCAGAGCCATTCAAATCCCCACCGGCAGTGAATATCTATAGCTAGGAAAGGCTAGAGGGAACTTGATTAGACTACGTTCTTAGAAGCACAAAGCAGATCTATCAACTTCAGAATCAAGATTTGTGCCATGTTACTGGAGGATTTTTCCATGTAAGTACCCTCTCCCCAATTATTGTTTCCATTAACTATTCATTAGCAATGCAACTTATTATTAAACACAATGGAAAAACATTTTGTAAAATGTGGCTCTGCTTCATCCAAATAGCATCTTGCTTTCATTCTTAAAATACACAGTGTCCATAGATTATTTTAGTCATCTAAGACTGTGCCTATATTAACACAGAAGTTAAAACCACTGTTAGTGTCACTGCTAAAATGCTGTGATGTACTAATATATTACCTTTCCTTTCTCTTAATGCTTTGTTACCACTTCTTTGCTAGCTGTCATTAATTCTTCAGCTCAACCAGCACAAGAAATTCTAAGAGCATTCCTCTTCTGCTTTGTACAAACACATAGATAAACCAATTGCTTAATGGGTGTACATCAAAGATATTATCTTTCCTTCTCCTAATCAAAAAAACAACACAGCTGTACCCACCAAACACCAGCTGAAGTTTGGTGCAACTTGTTAGTCTGCTGCACCTGTTCTTCATGTATGCATTTGCACATAGCTGACCATGGTTGTTTTTAAACACTGAAAATGATGGAAATAGATTTGTGTATTTCAAATCCAGAATAGACCACCATTATCTAGTCTG
>NW_009660140.1:0-1321 GCF_000708025.1 Charadrius vociferus | reverse complement strand
CCAAGACAAAACAAACCGTATCCAATAAAGTAAAGATAGATGAGGAATGAGCAAGCGCTAACAATCAATAAGAAGTGATTGACTAAAGTGAATTGTGCAAGGCCTTGAGGGAAAAGGTCAGAGAGTACATTGGAAAATGGAAAACAATATGATCACTGAGATCCTTTGGGGAAATATGAGCTACAAGCAGATGTGAAAACAATTGATTTGCTAGAGAGTGATGGAAGAGATCCAGTTGTGGAATGCTAATCACCATGGTATGAATTTATGAGGACTCGTTCCTGTAGGTGGTAACTGAACAAGTCAGTTCTTTAGCCACTCACAAACGTTGTTATGTATTTACTTTATTTCTGGTTTCTATACAAGAAAAGTAGACTTATTTTTACTGCTAGAAAGCTGTACTTTGAGAAATTCCCTTGTGGTTCCTCAGGAAATTTTCTGCTCCCCAAAACATAATTATTTAGAATTTGTACTAAGGTTGAAAAAGTGAAGCAATCTTACTGGGATCTGGGTATACAGCGTTGGAACAACGTAGATAAAATGTGAGTGCCTTATTGTGGAATCAGCATTCATTATTTTACCTACAAAACAGAGCTAACCTCAGATTTAAATACCCGTTAGGTGATATTCAGCTTTAGAAAAGGCTGTTCCCCTTCTGTGAAACAGCTTTGTCTTTTTTAACATTTTCCATTAAGGCTTGTATCCTAGCACTAATGAACCGAACCAATTAGAGATGTGCAAGCAGAGCACAGAAAGATGATTTTAAAGTGCAATAGCTGTCTGCCTGTTAAGTTTAACAGCAGACATCTTTTGGTCCTGCTCAGAAGTCTTGTTGAACTAACATATCATATATGTGCGCGTTGTGTTACCTGTATCCTTTACCAAACTAAACTGAAGAAATGCCAGCACTTTGTAACGAAATAGATGGCATCTCTTCTGGAGATAAAGACGACATATCAGAGTACCTCTGCTCTGCTATTCTTTCCTATAATGCTATCTGAAATCCTATTTTAGTAAAATGTGCCTATTTTGTGGTCTAGGTGTTGGATTAAAGGACCGTGTCTTAAAAGATAAAGACCTCAGATTACTTTCATAACCCTAACAAAAGGAAAATAATCAGGAGTTAGAAAGTAAGCATGGTTCTCAGATGTATCTAAAAATACCACTCTTGATTGTGTTCCTGAGAAAGCAGTGTACCTTTTAGCCCGCTGTAAGGGTCAGTAGATTTTAGCTATTTCAAACCAAAGGTGGGAGTAAATTGCAAAGCAGCCTGTCCCCTAGTGAGTCAGTCTTGCTGACAACTCTTTTTTTTTTTTTTTTT
>NW_009660139.1:0-1317 GCF_000708025.1 Charadrius vociferus | reverse complement strand
TTTTTTCTGAAATGGAAGCTGTGTGTTGTTTTTACAAGCATTTCTGCTCCAAAGTTCAAGATCACGGGGTCATTGGCACAAGGTGTATGTTTTAATTTTATTGGAGGAACTAAAACCAGTTATCAGTAAGAAGAACGATAAAGAATAGATGCTGACAGTACAGGTTTGTTCAGGAGATAAGGAGACATTGAGAAAGCATCCTTACTGCACAGTGTGTTCTGGCATGAAGGTTGTAAATGAGAGAGGTAAAAAGAGATTCTGAGGAAGGTATAATTGAAAACAGTGGTATGATGTTAGAGCAATGAAATGGACTGCAGAAGCCTTCTGACAGAGGCACAAGGATATTCTGGCATGGAATTAGGGCAGAGCTCATGCGGTGAGAGCTACAGAATAACTATCTGTTCCAATAGCAGAATAGGAACTTTATGATGGAGGGGGTTTAGGGGATACTGAAAGAATGCAAGGCATACTCCACTGATCTGGTATGTAAAATATCAGATAGTGCATAAGATAAGAACCTCCTTGCACTTGATTATAGCTGCGTAGAAGAATCAAGGAAAGAGTAGAGTCTGTAACAATGACAGGGGAGTTTTGGGAAGCAATGCTATTAAGGCCTAGATAACCCCATCAGTAGTATTATCTAAGGCTGCAGCTGTGGGCGATGCGGCTGATGCGGGGTGGGGGGAGGTAGCCAACAAGCACGGGTGCTTAGTACTAACAGCCCCTTTATCTGAGGGTCTGCAGCTTTAGGGCATTACTCCACTTTAGTATTGGGTAAAAGGCATGGGCAGGAGGGACAACGGAGTTTCTGCCAAGTTCTACCTATTGGGACTACAGGGTTTCATGGAGGAGGTGAGCTGGAAGTAAGGGGAGGGGGGTAGAGGAGTTTGTGGGGAGTGTGTAAGAGGCGGGTCTGTGCTTGGACCTGTGTGTCCTGCATAAGGCAAGGGTCTGTGTGCCTGGGACTGTCCTGGGCAACCTGAGAGAGACAGCGGGGGTGCAGTGGGCAGCCTGTGAGAAACGGAGCCGAAGGGGCAGCTGAGGTGTCTGTGGGAGCAGCTGAATTGGGATCAGATTAGGGCTGTACTGGAAAGCCCTGGACGGTGTTAAGGATCTGGCAGCTCTGCTCTGTGGTGGTACAAGGGGGAACAAAGCAGAATGGCATGCAACAAATACCTCCCTGTCCTGTGGCACACCCACACGTGGCTGTAGGCTCCTGGTAGCAGGTTGCTGGTTGGCCACATCGGCACAGCATGCCGGCAGCAGCAGTCTTCTGGCACCGGGCCTCCAGTGCATTCTGCCAGAGGCTCCAGGTAG
>NW_009660138.1:0-1319 GCF_000708025.1 Charadrius vociferus | reverse complement strand
AAAAAAATGAAAGAGAGGCAACTGAATACCACACCCAGTGTTAGATTATTTATTCATTTCATAGTGACTTTTAGGAACTTCAAATTTCTCCCTCACCTCCCCTGAAAATTTTGTATTTCAAACATATTCTGATAAAATGCAGAGCTGAATACTTGTTCAGAAAGAAGAGGTGAAGAACAGCAGTTCTTTAGCTGAAGGTGAATTACTCGGTCTGGCAGAGGCAGAGGTTTGTGTTCGCTATTTGCTTTTACTCTGGAGGAGGCTTTTGTGCGCACGTCTTATGGTGAATGCCCAGTACAGCAGGGCGGCATTACCTGGGACAAAGCCAACCCAACAGAGGCATCACTCCCGTAACAACCGAGTGGTTAGAGCATCCCCAAACTGTGATTCACAGCAACCACACACCCTTAGATGTGGGAAAGCTGTTGCGTTTACACCTTAGGGTTTTGAGGTTGGAACACAAGAGCTGAACTTTAAAAAGAGTCTGTGAAAAAATGGTTACTTTTTGCTGACATGGCAATACTAAAATTGACTTTCTCTTTTTTCCTCTTGATGTCCTCGTACGAATATAGCCTTGACATTATTTTGCGGTACCTCTTCGTTCTGTTGAATCAACTAACACGATAGCTTCAGGATTCAGAGGACACTTGTGCTTGGCATGAAAAATTTTATGTAAATCCTGTTGTGGGAAAGTTAATGCAAAGCTAACTGGGTAAATGAGCCAAAGAAAGCCTTTCATTTCTAGTTTGCTTTAGAGTTTGCTCTGATTTTATTTCTTTTTTCTTTTTATTTTTAACTGAAGCACTGTACTCTAGCATTGATAAAGTTTGTAGGCTATACTAAGGATGTACAGCACACATGATCTAAAATCCATCTACTCTATGTGAATGCTACCCTGTATTGCTGGTTCAGCTTGGAAGCTCACTGTGAATATGTTGGAGACTTTTAGCATCGCCAAAGTATTTTTGGAAAGCAAGCAAATGATTCAGGGTCTGGATACGGGATTTTTAAATTAGCAAAATATTTATAGCTTACTCTGAAAAACACTTTGTCACAAAGAGCTGGACTATGAAGAGGCCATTTGGCTCGGGATTTATTTTAGATGAAGTTTTAGGGCCAGGCTAGGCTGTAGGTTTGTGTTCAATGGTGCTTAAATGCAATGCCCCAGCCTTCCTACATCCTGGCCTGTAACCGTACGGGATCCTGCTCTGCCAAATTCCTGTCACCTTGGGCTTCATTAGCATGAGAAAACAGACCCCTTTTGGCTTTGTGTCCCACTGAAAAATAAACCATTGGGGCTGGTTTGCCAGTCATCTCTT
>NW_009660137.1:0-1317 GCF_000708025.1 Charadrius vociferus | reverse complement strand
AACATTGATTCCCAGTCTTAATACAAGCTAAATGCAAATTTGAGTTTTGTATGTTACCTAGCGCTTTCTAACATGCCTTCATTATCTCTTAGTTCTCAGTTAAGACTTGTACACAAATCCAGCAAAACAGTTCAGAAGGTGCTTAATTTTCAGCATTTGCATAATACCATTAAACGGGACAAATAATATGTGTACTTAGTGCCAAATGTCAGTACTATGACAATTTAAACCTTTTTCTTTAACATTTCAGAAACCATTCTGAAAACAAATTAAATCACATATGTAAACTATTTCAACAAGTCACCGTGCAATGACTTCTAAACAACAGAATACACTCAGAAGCCAATACTTACCAGACACATCAGATTTTTAGCAACTTAAGACCTTGCTAAATCTGTGCAAATGCTAATGCTAAAAAACATGTATGTTCAGAAGAATTACTATCAATGTTTTTGACTATCCATGCACTAAGCCACAGCACTATTTTGATAAAGTAACAGGCAGCACTGTGATGACAATACAGAAAAGCTGTACTTTGGAGTATCTAGAAACGTGACGCTGCTAAATGTAGTTGTGGAGTTGGTTGCATGGCATTGCAAATCTGATGAGCTATACTGAGAATGTTAAGTATTGCAGTGAAAATTGATGAGAGGAAAAGCACACATTCTGATTAAAATCAAAACATCTATTCACATCTCACAATTAAATAATTTTCTTTAGTGTTGTCCACAAGGTTAAAAATAACTCTGTTACCAAGGCCTATTTATCATTTTTCAAGTTTACTACTAGAATGACCACACCACTTCCAAAAAGAGTAGGCCTTTAGAAACACTATGTAATTTTGAAAATTTCTACTATACTTTTAAATGTTTGAGACTGAGGATTTGTTTTTGAAGAATTAGATTTGGCATTATCCAAGCCTCTCTACCATTTAAGGATACTCTTATTTCTCATGACGCAAAGGAATATAACTCTTTATTCCCAAAAGAAAAACAATATACAGCATACCTGTTTCTTCACAAAAAACGGGTATTAGCTATCAATGACCTATCTTGAATTCACTAAATCACCACCTTGCTAGGCACGATCTGCCCAAAGTCTACACCTTGCCCATCTATTCACCATTGACCATTAAAATATGCCTGACTTTTCCAAGTTCCTTCTAAGAAGAAACAGAAAGCAAAAATTACCAGGGGCTTTTGGCCATGACAATTTATTTGATTTTCAGCAAATACCAATGTTTGACTCTACTACAGGGTTGCATGTTGATAATTATTAAGTGATTCCTACGCATCTCCTTTTGTCCTTTTTTTTTTT
>NW_009660136.1:0-1316 GCF_000708025.1 Charadrius vociferus | reverse complement strand
CTGGGTGGCGGAACACTGCCCTGTAGGTATTTCAGTAAAGAATTGCAGGCAGTATTATCCTTCTTGTTTTCTAAAATAAAAGTAGATAGCGGTCACGCTGCATGAGTAAAAGGTGCAAGCACTTGCTGGAAAGCAGAACTTAAGCCCAGGCAGGACAGCCACTCTACAGAAAAGGAGAAATGGTAGACTCCATGATACACACAAGCAATTTCTCTATTGCTTTCAGTTTCATATGGGAGATGCTCAAATACTATAATGATGATAGGAGTGAAACACTCTAATCTAGATAATATAGACTAAGAGCATCCTGTAATATCATTGCAGCCAAGCAGAAAATCGCTGTATTGCTTCGTAATACGAGTTGGATCCATATCATGATTTGTCCGTGGTTTTGAAAGGCAGTGCTGGAGTCTGAGAAAACAGAGCTTTAAAAAGTTGGAGATCTAGTGCCAAATTCATTTATACTAGATTAACAAATGGGATCCGCTTTAATCGGGGTTGTGGTGGGTTGTAGTTTGAAGGCGTGTGTGGCACACACAGAAGATATTGCACGTGTCTCGGGAGGGCCTGAGAGGAGTATTGGGTTGAACACCTTTGCTTCTACCTCTTTTCTATTTCTGCAGGTGACTATGAGAGTGATGGAGAGGAAGAGGCTGAAAAAGACGTGGATAATGAGGATGTGGAGAGTAAGGAGGAAGTAGGTATATGAGCCATAGTTTCCTTAATCCATATACTGGAAAGTAAAACTCTTCATGGTCCATTTTGACGTCCTGATAAGCTGTCTAAGCAGCTAATGTAGATATGCATGTGGTCCCACATAAATAAACTACATGAATAACAGAAGGATACTTGAAAAGAGAAAAAGAGAAATTACTGACTTTCACTGAACAGTCCCCTGCATTTCTCTTAATTGCCATACTTGTCACCCAGGATGGTGCGTGTTTGGTGACTTCTCTGTTCCTGCGGAGTGACTGACCAGTGACTGTTAGAATTATACATGCAGTCAACGATAAATGATGGATCTTTGATTCCTCTGGGGGTGTAGACCAGAAATGGCACTTAGTGGGGGGACAAATTAATTATTAGCTAGGAAAGACTAACCCTCGTTTCCTTCCCATATCAGATCATATTTGTGCTGTGCACATATCCTAAGAAAAAGGTTAGTTCTTTTAAGCCACAGCTGGGCCATTTGAGCCTGGATTCCTTCTTCATTTGCTGCTGCACGCAGACAAATAATATAATGAATTCTTCAAGACTGCTGACTTCTCCTTTTGCACTTTCCCTGGCATGACCTAACTGGCAACAAAAAAAAACCC
>NW_009660135.1:0-1318 GCF_000708025.1 Charadrius vociferus | reverse complement strand
TTTTTGTGTTGTTTTTTAAAAAGGTATTTTTACACTTATAAATTGGAATGCTAGAAATATGAAGGACACTTGTAAATCTTTGCAGGTCTGTCAGAAATCTGAATTATTTTTGTTGGGTATCCTGGCAAAAGACCCAGGCATTCAGCAATGTTTACAAACACGTACAGAGTTGTCAGCTTATGTTTCACAACAATGTAGACCACGTTATGATTTTCTTGGAAGCCAGATTGATTACCTTTTGATTGATGCACTGTCCTGGGTGACCATAAACAAAGAGGAAATAACTAGTGGAAATGAGTATTCTACCTGTGGCTATACCGGCTCACCCACCGAATCCAGATCCTTTCTGTTAGCTGCTGGGATTCATGCTCCAGTCCCGTGTAGGAGCTGGGGACACACTGAAATTCCCTAGGAATGGAAATGGAGAAAGACTGGGGCTTGGTGTTTGATTTGGAAACGCAGTGAAGAGGACACATGGTGTTCCCCCTACTTGCCTTAGCCATTTGTTGTTCATCTAAGGTACAGGGACTGGTGCTGCAGTATGTCCTTGTGTGGGCATGCGACTGGCCCTTGCTATTGAGCTTGTGCTTTGTGTGCAGCCATCAAGCCCGTGTCTGGGGTGGAGAAAGAATGGTGCATTTGATTTGTGTAAGGTGTGCAGCTTTTGACTGTCACATCCAATGTGAATTTCTGCTTAGCAAGCATCAACAGAGGCCACTGCTATCAATATATATTGTTTCAATCTTTTGAGGTGGATAAAATTGCATTTCTCTAAAAGATAACTATCATAGTTTGCTAATATGCCCTTTTGTGTGTTAGTTTTCAAGTTCAGATTTTATTGCACTGGCTGGTCTTGATTCCCAAGTGAATGCAGAGATTCTGTTGCTTGTCGAATCCAGGTTGGCACGTTGAAGGTTGCTTTATGCTACAACGCATTTAATTGAATACTATAGTGAAGTGTTTATCTGTCCTTACATAGTCGTTTTAGGCAGTAAATATTCCTTCTGGTCTGATAAATACCATTTCTTCTGGATGATTTATGTTTCCTTGCAAGATTCTCCATCTCTGCCTTCAGTGACTGAATAGCAAAGCTTTGCTGATAATTTCTTTTGTCATTTTTGCCCTGGTTCTTTCAATTTTGAATCACAATGGTCTCTATTAATATACTTGCAGATCATTTTCTCAGCAGGCTGATTTCTTTTTGTTCTTTTTCTGTTGTAAAATGTATTATGTTTTCCCATAAATAAGACTCTTATCCTTTTGATATTTTGTTAACCACTTTGAGATAGCCTCTCAATTTTTTGTTGTTTTTTTTTTT
>NW_009660134.1:0-1316 GCF_000708025.1 Charadrius vociferus | reverse complement strand
GTGCTTGGAAATACTTTAAAAGTGTGTGTAGTACAAAAATAGTTAAAAATAATTTAAGGAATAGTGCATACTTTACTGGTACTCTGTGTGAGTGACAGGTGCAATCAGTCCTATTCTATACAGTACTATTGCAGTACAAACACCTTATATATAAAAAGATGGAATTTTGCTATAACTATTATGAAACTCTCGGTTATTTAGGATGTTTTTCTTACTGTTTATGGCGAAGATATTTGCATCTGACTTCATGATCATTTTCCTAACACAACTTTTGTCTGAAGATATTTTTTCCTTGAAAAAAAAATTGCTCACTTGTCAGATTTAATCTCACAATTTTATTGTATTTCATGGACTGAAATGTACATCGGACACTCAAAAGGCTGCCAGATACAGCACAGAGAGTGAATGAAAATGCTGCACCTATTCAGGTGGGTGCAAGTTGATACCGTGGCATGCTATGCTCTAGTTGTCTTTAGTAGTTATTGTTAAATGAAAGAAATCAAGCCACTCAGTTGTGTCTTTCCTCTAAGTTGAGTGAGCACAAGCACAGTGTATAAACTGTGTATACCAACTCCTGACTGTGTGTACATAAATCTAAGCGTTTAACATACATACGTTCTTAGTTTAGGAATAGATACTGAAAGTTGATGTTTTCCTTCAATGCCATTGAAAATTCAAGGTTCTTAGAAGCACTCAGTACTGTTCAGAATCTGGCAGGATTACCCTCTAATTTATAAGATGAAAGGCACAATTAGCAACACTTTGTTGATACTCTTTAGTATCTCTTGACTCTCTTTAGAAAGTCATTTGAATATGGAGCTCAGGCGTGAGGTCAGTGGGGTTTTCTCTCTTGGAACTACAAGACACCTCCTTCTGTTTCTAGTGGCAATAAACTCAAATCTCATCAGTTATTTCTCTGTTATTTCTTCTCCAGAAGACTAAACAGATGGCTGTTTTCCAAAGTATCTGTGCTGCTTTATCTGGTTAACTTTTCAGGTTCAGCATTCTGTTTAATAAGTATAGTATCATGCGTGTACTTTAGCATTTAAAAGAATCAGTAAATTATTCAAAGTGGAACACTTTGGCATATAAAACTATTTAGTAGGGTGTTTTTGTAGTAAAGATTATTTAATTGTCTTTGATGAATTTGCCCTAGTTTTGGCTTATCAAGCCTTTTAATCCCTGCTAAATAAACTATTTCTATTTTGAAATAATTTTATTGGACTGATATACTTAAAAACAATCTAGGATGTCTGCAATGATAGGCTTAGTTGACATTAGCTTTCAGATATGTGTTCTCCAAATATTTTTTTTTT
>NW_009660133.1:0-1318 GCF_000708025.1 Charadrius vociferus | reverse complement strand
CGCTGGTGTTTGCTCTGGGAGTCGTCTCCTGGCTCCTTTTTTATGGGATCTTTGGGATGCTGGAGATGGTGGGTCTGGATTCAATGCCCACCTGCGTCATTCCTCATTTGGAATACCTTCGCGGGTGTTTCAGCTCTGAGGTTGTGGTATGGAAGCTGCTGTTCGGCGTGGCAGAGGGAGATGGGCTTCTCCTGCTTCCTTCCTCCTCTGTCTGCATCCTCCCGCCCCCCCATTGCCCCAGCTTGTTCCTGTCCCTCGTGTCCCACCAGTACAGTCCCAATCAGCTGTGGTGGCACTCCTGGTGACTTCCCTGTACATGTTTCTCTTGTATCACGGCAGTCCTTCTCGCTTGGGTGGATGTGCCTCGAGAGGAAGCGGAAATGTCTGTGGTGCCCATAGGAGCAGAGCTGGAGAGGGATGGGGGGTTTGGGGTGGCATCCCGGTGCCATGGGGAGAAGGAGGCAGGAGAGGACTTGGCCTTGGTGGCCAGGTGGGAGAGGCAGGACATCAAGGTTGTTTTGCGCAAGCTGCCTGCAGCTTTCTGGAGCACCTCCTGGAGGTGGAAGGGGTCAACCCCAGAGCAGCCGGCCCAAAGGCAGCACTTGTGGGATGAAGGTGGGGGAGATGTTCTTCCAGGCACATGGAGCCTCCAGTTACGTGGTGGCCAACGTCTTTCACAGAACATCGCTGACATCTCTGCTGCCCTGCCCTGCGCCTTACCGGCGTGGCCTGGGATGAGTGGGATGCTCAGGACACCAAGGGAGGACGTGCTCAGCACCCAGACTGGGCTCCATGTGCCGCAGCCCTGGGCTTTCCGGCTCCTGCTCCTGATCCTGGGAGTGCAGCACTGTTGGACAAGGCTGGGACAGAGTGGGATCTTGTACTGTCCCCATGGGACTGTGGGGCTCACGTCCTGCCCCTCACACCTCAGAATCTCCATCTCAGGTCACTGCTTCCGTGATGGATCACCCACCCCGTACCACTGCCAAGTTTTTAATAGCAGCCCGCAGTTTGGCTCCATATTAACCCAGATCCATCTCCAGTGTCTACCTCCATGATGGTGGCAGCTGCTCTTTGTCACCTCCCTGTCCTTTCTATCGCTCACACCTCCCATCTGCCTGTCACCTGAAGGTGTCATCCCTGAGGATTTCACCATCTCTGTCAGTAAAATCCATTGAGTCCCGCAGGGCTGGTGGCTCCAGCGCTGGCATCCAGGCTGGGTCACGGGCACCGCTCATGGTTGTGGCAAAACGTGCCGTCGCAGGGAGGCTGAGATGGTGTCCAACAAAGCCACATTGCCCGGTGGTGGTTTTATTTT
>NW_009660132.1:0-1316 GCF_000708025.1 Charadrius vociferus | reverse complement strand
ATGAGTTTGAGCACAAATTATTTTGAGCTAGAGATGAAATGCTGCTTGGAAGGACATCTGGAGCCACCCAGTCCCAACCTCATGCTCAGAGCAAGGCTTTGACCAGCACCAGGTTGGGTCAACCATGGCCTTGCTTAGACCGGTCCTGAAAACCTCCAGCAAATCTGTGCTCAGCCTTGTCCAGGAGTGCAGTACCCACCGGGTCAAAAGGCTTTTCCTGATGGCCAACCTGAATCTCCCAGGCCATGGTTTTTAGAAAGAAAGGAGCAGAGAGAAGAGTCTTCAAACTGCGTGTCCTGGGAAGTCTTTTCAGCAAAACACAATGAAGCGAGGTTGTGAAGATAAAAGAATGGAGATAATCAGCCGGAGGAGGACATGGCTCAGTCGGAGAGCAGAACGAGAGCACTGAATGCAAGAGTACAGCAGGGGTCATTTCAAAAGGAAAAGTCAGCACGGCCTCAAGTTGAAGGAATTAATGGGGATATATCAGGGAAGACATTTGAGAATGGTTTTGGACTCGCAGGGACAGATACGTTAGATGTTTTAAAAAATACATTTCTTTATCGGTTACCTGCTGGTGAATCCCATCAGTCTTGCAGATACAAAGCAAGGTATTTCCAGCGCAGAATTCATCTGCGTACGGACGTCTTCTCCTCTGGAAACAAACTCATACAGCAGCAGCTGTGCTGCCATCATTATTTTTTTTTCTCGGTGCTGAAGTTTCTTGTAGGGGAACTGGTTTCTCATGTGCTGAGGCGCCCGTAAGGGTATTTTTATAAGCTCTGCCTAATTCAAATAATACAAAATAAGGGTCTTTTGCCATGCAGCGTTCAGGCTCACGGAGCAACCGCTTGTTGCCACCAAGTGCAACAAGTGATCCTGTCCTCCTTGTCCGTCTCTTGCTTCCACACGCTAGGACGAGCATTACTTTTATTATTTTTTTTTTTTAATATGCTATCCAGCATAATTGAATCATCAAATTTTTTGGATCCTTTGGCTTTTGAGTCAGATCATAAACTTCCACAAACGAAAGGTCAAGATTTTTCCTGCCTCAGCATTTATTTTTGGGCAGTCTGAGATCAGCGAATTCCAAAGTCCAGAGCTGCTTTGTGCTTACAAATTAGCCATTTCATTTTTCATACAGTGAAGACAGAAGGCCTTTTTCCCGTTAAAGATGTCAAACTTTTCTCAACTGAAAGGCGTTGGGGGTTATTTGGTTATATATCTGAGAGGAGGCAATAGGTGATGGGAATGTGGCTCCTTATGAGCTTGGCTATGGTCCAGAGGGGACCACGGAGCTGCTGGGAGGGCTGGAG
>NW_009660131.1:0-1316 GCF_000708025.1 Charadrius vociferus | reverse complement strand
TTGTGTAATTACCTATTCAGAGCTAAACATTGTGCATAAAATACATGATTGTTGCTGAGAAATTGCCTTAGATCTTTCACGTGTACTGAAAATGACTAACCTTTCTGAGAAAGTAAAGAGAATATTAACCTTTCTCAAAATTACTTAACAACTACAGGTGTAAAATGCCTTCTATAAATTTAAGTGTTTTCTCTCTTAGCTTTTAGTCTTCTATTAACACTAAAACCTGTTACTCTCCCACTCGTGGAGTCAGTTCCCCATGACGGGTGTCTGCCTGGCACCGTTTACTGTGTGAGCATTTGTGGAGCTGGTCGGCCTCATGCCTCGGACTACTGCCCGTCTGTTTGAGTCGGTTTTCCCAGATGGCACTGGGCCTCACTGCTGATGTGCCACTAAGACAACCTTGTCTTTTTTTTCCCCTCTTTATTCTGGAAAAAAAGAGGTCAAAGATGACTGAGCTTGGTTTTTGACTGGTGAAGAAGATGACAGCAGTGTAGGATGCTGACTTCATTTGTGAATGGTTAATAATTTTGTGTTTGATTCTGGACCAGGATCTAAAAAATCCTTTTAAAAATATTTTTTTTCTGGAGAGCTTTCTTTGCATGAACGATTGCTCTCTCACTGGAACGTGAAAGTGTAATGATAGCCTAGGGTGAATGTACAAGCAGTTCTTGTAACACAGAAAGCTGTTGTCTTGGTTAATTTTAAAACCACAAAAGAAACCCTGTTTGCAACCAGGTTGTTTAGAAACAGCTGTGATGGAGCTCAAAGGCTGAATACTTCAAAGGCTATCCAGATTTTGTGGTAAAACAAGTTGGGGTTTTGGGGAAAAGATTTTATATTAAAAAACTTCTTTAACTGTAGAAGCAACGTATTAACCGTGTTATTCTAGAGTCTTTGGCGTGCAAAACATTTCATTTTTCATTACTGTTGTCGCCGTTCACATATTCCATTATTTAAGGAGGTTATTGAAAAATTGATGGCGTGTTGGTACCAGAGAGACATCCTGTAGGCTGCAGTGTTGATTTATGGCACATGGAACACAGTTCAGTGCTTCAGTTTCCTGCTGGTGAGCGGCACTTTGTCATTGTCCCTAAAGAAAAATCATACCAGTGAAATCCCCTGTGTTTCCCCCAAGTTGAGCGATGCATACTTTTTCTTTGAAAATGATTATGAATTATTCACCTTTTATTGTGCTGGAGTGTGCACATGGTGATCAGAATCTTGTTCATAATACAGAGCTTTTCACCATGTTCAGGGTTTAGTTTAATTATGTAGTTGAGTTGCACGGTAGCCTTTATCTGTTGGGTGTTTTT
>NW_009660130.1:0-1315 GCF_000708025.1 Charadrius vociferus | reverse complement strand
AAACAAAACAAAACAAAACAACAACCAGATCTGAAAAAAAGTAAAGGTGTGCTCTAAATCTCAGAGTGCCAGGGTGCACTGAACTCTAACAAGGAAATAAACCCAACTGTTTAATAATCATTCTATACCTTCTGATAATGCCAGTCATGCATTCCTCATATTTGTGGACCTGGTAACTACCTCTCTGGCTCCTGGGAACAACTGAAGAAGAATTTTAATTTTGAATAGTTAGAAGAAGCAAAGAGCCAAAACATATCATCCATCTCCATTTTCCTTGTTCTTCTATTGCACAGATACAGAGTCTTAAAAAAAGGAGGAATCTTGTCATAGGGTAACATATGTTTAGGTAATCAAGTACCTCAAAGAGGGCAGTTGGCTGCTCTCTAAAGGTGTGAAGAAGGTGTCTTACACGGGTCCTTGGCATGGCAACTTAAGTTGGATCAGGCAAGATTCCCCCCAGCTGTTATGCTGAATCCAGCTGACTGATGACCACTCTGACATATGCATGATCTACACCTATGAGTTATCTGAAAACGTCACCTAACTATATAAATTATGTCTAAACCACTGTCCTACATGACAATGTTGGCATTTGTAGGAACAGTTTCCACTACTTAGAAGCACCCTATCTACACACATTTTGATTAATTATGCACCAGGAACCATCTGAGAAGTTGCTGAAAGGACCAGAATCTTCCCCCAAGATGATTAATATACTGAAACAAACAAATCTATGTAGGCACAACAGTAGATATCTGGTAGAGTCTTCAGGACAGTCCAAAATGCCCCCTCAGAGAGGTCTTGCATGAATTAGTAAAATATTTAATTGGCAAGGTGTCTGTGATTTCAATTACAGTGTTTCAAGTCCTTCCACTGTTTCAAACCAGTCCATTAATTCACCTGTGCAGATGACTAGACAGGGAGTGCCTGGCCCACCCACAGGATCAATGACCCACGCATGGGTGTCTAGACAAGTACTGCCCTGATACTCAGTTACACCTCAGTTACAGCTGTAGGACAAACTTGAGTTTCACATATTTACGAATTAAATTCCATTGGCTTTGCCACAGTCCATCAGCTCAGAAGGAACTGAAGAGAGATCCCCTCTGTTTCAGTCTTCATTTATGGAAAAATCTTTTTATTTTCACCATGATATCTAAGAACTGTAGTGTTCTTTAATCACTCAGTACCTGAAATGTACTTAGGAATTTTTCTGTTTCTTCCCAATATGTTTACGATGCGAAGGGAGGTACAGCAAAGAAAATCAGTTAACTGAGAATGGTTTCCATAAAAATATTTTCTCAGAAAGGAGCTG
>NW_009660129.1:0-1309 GCF_000708025.1 Charadrius vociferus | reverse complement strand
CCCGTGTCAGACTCTTGGCTCAGATGAACCATTTTTCCGTTCTCATAGACTATATTCCTTGTTTCTCCCTTGACTCTAACAAGAGCTTAGTTACCTAAATTCCAAGGCTGTGAATGGCATATTTCTCATGCAATGACCTCTTGGCTAGAAATCAGGGAGAGCATTAACCTCAGACAAAGGCAGGAGATACTTCCCACTGGAAAGGGATATTTGTGCTATTGGCTACAAAGCAACCCAAGGCAACTCGGCAACTGCAGTAAGAACCAGTCAATCACTTTTTAGGCATTGGGGTGAAATTAATCTGTTCAAATACAAAGATCTGCAGTGTAGTGATGTGACACAGTGCTGTTCTCCTTCTCATGCATACATCTCAAACACAAGCTTTGTCTTCAGGCCCTTTCTGGATGTGAGCCAGCATGCAGACAGCACATCCTGTTGGAGTTCAAACTCTCAGGACCAACTCCGTCTAACACGGGGCTGACGCCTGGCACAGGTTGGAACCCAGAGAAGTGGAGGTGCTAAGCAGCCTTTTCCATTGCTGCATAGTAAAGTTAAACCCAGGCTGAATTGGCTTGTTTTCTGCCTCTCGGCTTACTTTCCTCCCCCCTTCAACAAGGGGGGATTGCATTTTCAATTTTCGAGCAGCTAAACTTCATTTCTTAGTTGCTCCACTTTCTAATGACCTACAGTTATGCTGGAAGTTGCTAATCAGGCTAACGCCGACGATTTTGACAGTCTTTCTAAAATTGCTCCTGGTGCCATGGGTGTCTGGGGAGGAGCAGTGGCAGCACCAGCGCCCCCCCCTTCTCCCATGATGCTGCTTACAAACTGTCTTATAACCAGCTGAGAGTGACAGAGAGGTGTTGAGGTATCCAGAGAACCATATCTGGGTGGGTTCCAGGGGAATGACGGAGAGGAAAAAGGGTCACCACTGCCTCCTGCAGCACCGTGAACTGAGGAGTGTGTTCCTGCCTTTTGGCTCCCGACAGCAGTAAATCCCTCTTGGCACGCCCTGAAATGCTGAGATTGTGTGGCAGCACAGGGACCATCAGAAGCAGTTGCAGGCATCTGTCCAGCTTGGCTGGGCTCACGGGAATGGGCTTCCTTTGGCTTTGAGAAATGCTGCCCGTGAGACGGTCACCATATAAGTAGCCCTCTGGAAGTTTCCTGTGAGCAAAGCTAGCCTGAACTGTGCTCCACCTGTGATCTTGCGAAGCACTGGGACATCTGAGAGCTAAAAAGAATAGGCTGTATATTTGAGGACATTTTGAAACAAGCGGGAAATGCTGGTATGTGGGTAATCTGCATG
>NW_009660128.1:0-1315 GCF_000708025.1 Charadrius vociferus | reverse complement strand
TGTCAGAAGAGTTTATATAGTGGGTTTCTCAAAGCTAGGGTTCAAATGAGTAACCATATTATGGGCACTACAGTAAGATTAAAACAATACCCCAGAACCCAGCAGATTGACTTCAGATGTTCTGAATAGGGAAGACACATCAACCAAAATTGATAGAAATGTCACTGCTTCTTTTTTTCAGTACATCCATAATACCTGTAAACAGCAGCCAATACCATATTTCACTTCATCATGTGAATCATTCAACTTCATCAGTTGAATACTCATCCAGATTCATGTTAAGATTCATTATCTCTTCACAGCAAAAATAAAGCTAGAAGGAAATCATATTTGAAAAAGTGCTGCTACTGGTAGAGTTTAAATTAAGTTTTGCTTAAGGATCTGGTAGAAAGCATAAACTCACCTAAATATATGTTTGAAAAAATTACAGCTACATCTTTCTGGTTTAGTCTTAATTATATCCTTCCTCTGGCTATAATCCCACTGGTATGATGAAAGAAGATAAGTACTAATCACATTAAATGTGGCTACCAAAAAATGGGGAGGACTGCCCTCTGGAATACCCATCTCCTTAGATAAACATATAAAAGATTTCCTTAAAATGCAGTTTTTTTCTAGTAGACAGCAATGACTCCTTTGGAGCTGTTGCAGGCTTGACTCTCCCCTGTTCTATCCCCAGATAATAAATTAGACTCTAATAATGGTAGTGCATCTCATGAATGACTACTTGGGGACTTTGATAGGTTAATTATTGGTTCACTGCACCATACTCATTCTGGAAGAAACCATTGTGATCTACTATGTCAGTAAAGATGAAAGGAAAATAGAAAATATATTCAGAAAGCTACAGAAATCTTTTTTTTTTATAATTATGGCATAGAAATAAACTCCATTATTACTCTATCTTCATATCTCAGATTATAAAATCTTTTAGGCAATATTATACACATGGGAGACATATAGTTTAAACACTAGAAATGGGATAATCACTTAATATTCAGTAAAAAAAAACGAAGGTGAATTTCTTGAACATAGCCATTATTAAAATTTTATTGTGACTTCAAATACTGGTCTGAATTCCTCAAATTTAATTTAACTTGTCAAATATAATTCTATATAATTCTATAATTCTATTCTATATTTGGAGTTCTATTTATATTGACCTAAGGATAATGTATTAGAAAAGAACCAGCAATGATATAATCAAGGAAAGAATTTGGAAGGCAGGATATTCATCTCCCAATATAAATCTCATTCCAAAATCCTGTTCTGTCTGACTTATGGTTAGGGAATCTGGGCTTTTTTTTTTTTTTTT
>NW_009660127.1:0-1313 GCF_000708025.1 Charadrius vociferus | reverse complement strand
CCCCCCTTTTTTTTTTCTCCCTTGGCACATTTTAGCTCCTAGTTATATTATGAAAAAACAAATAGATCCTACCCCAACAAAATCATTCTGCCTTGTAATGGCTTTTGTGTTAGCGTTCCAAGCAATTATGTTTCAGAAACAAATATTCTTTATGATTTTAAACACAGAGTGATAAACAAGATGATTCTCTACTAAAAACCAAGGGTGTTTTGCCATAAAGGGAATAGGAAGAAGTCTCAGAAGAAATATTCCTCCAGCAAATATTTCTGCTCTCTGAAATGTGTCACTTCCATAATTCATTCTGTGCTCTGGGTAATACACATGACTGTACTGGAAATGAGCATTTAATTAGTGCTCTAGTGCAAATACCAACCACCTCCTGTGTTAATAACTAATGTTTGGGACTGTAAATGTTTATCAGGTAAATATCATGTAATTATAAGGATTCGTCTGACTTCAGGCATGGAAAACGATTGTGATGAATTTTCTGGCTCCATCACCCGGTGAGCCAGAGAGATCAATGGATGGCATAACATAGTGCTAGCAGAAGATGCCAGAGGTCAAGGGAAAGCCATAAACCAGTTCATGGGGGAACGAGTCTTAGGCACAACAGCGACATAGCACAACAGTGATTTTTATATAGTTAAAAGTCACAAAAAAAGGGATTCGCATAACCACACAATGAATTTTATTGGAAACATCGTGGTGGTTAGCTTCTGTGAAATAGCCAAGGCTCAGTGCTCTCCACGAGGCATTTGGAGGCACATCCTCCCAGAGTAACATTTCTGGAACCACCAGTTTTTAAAAGTGTGGTGTCGACAGAGATAGGAGCCCGTGCAGGCAGGATTGCAAGGTTCAGGAGCCCAGAGAGACACTATGCAAGGATGAGGTAAGTTCTGCACCAAGCAGTAAATATAGTAGCTCTGGAGGCCAATAAATTTATATGTGTTTTCAGATGGATTTTTAGCATATACTAAAAAGAAATTGCTGGATCTAAATCTCCCTCTTCCAGGGGAAAGCCATAACCAGAATTCTTTAACCAGCAGGTTGTTATGGTGGTAATGAATTTATACAATTATTCATACAAATATGCTGAATTTATACAAACAATTCAAATAAACATAAACATAGCCTCAAGCCTGAATTTACACGTTATTTGCATGCACTGTAATTGCTTATCATTCTCTTCTGGCAGCCACCCATGGCCATATCTGAGCCTGAGGGAGTCCAGCCCTGCAAAACTTCCTCCACAACCCCACATTTCCCCATTCCTGACTTCCACTCCTTCTGCAACTTGCCATCCATCTCAGCTG
>NW_009660126.1:0-1309 GCF_000708025.1 Charadrius vociferus | reverse complement strand
GACCCCTCTGTCCCACTGCCAGGGCCCAGATGGGCTAGGGTCTCCTGCAACATCCTGAGGGCAGGGAGCAGGGAGAGGAGAGGGGCCTGGAGAGGAGCCCCTGGGGGCTCTGTGCCCAAAGGCGGGGAAGGTGGAGGCAGCTCCAGGCTGCAGGCTCTGGTCTGGAGCAGGGCAGGTGAGGCACAGCTGCACAGGGCGCACCCCTTGTCCAGCCCAGGCCCTGGGGCATGGGGGTTGTCCTCACCAAGCACTCCCCGATTCTGCATGTCTGCTGTGTCTGGGTCAGGTGCTTGAGCTGTTTCCACTTCAGCAGCTTTGCAGCGACGAGGAGGGCTTCCTGAGAGGCCTGCAGATGGAGACAGGGGTTGGGGACATTTTGGACATGGATTGGGGGTCAGGGCTTGGGGCTCAAAGCCCTGGCCTCCAACACCTGCAGGGACAGCTGGGAAGCCTCTAGGGCCTCTCGTGTTCAGTCCTTGGTGGCCACGGGCTGCTGATGAGCCCTGATGGACCAGGGAGGGCAGGTGTGGGAAATGTCTGTGCCAGCTTCTCAGCCCTTCTCACACCGGGTATGCTGGGACCCTTCCTCTGGGGTACACTGGAAGAGGGCTGAAGAAAGGGAGCAGGGATGGGAGGGGACCCCACCTCCCCATCCTCCTCTGCAGCAGGAGGCACAGAGGGAGGAGGAAGGCAGTGGTGGGGCTGGTACAGGGAAGGAGGGAAGCCCTGCCCTGCCCTCAGTGATTCAGGCAGTCGGACCTGCAGCAGGAGGTGACGCAGATTCCAAGACTCCAACCACCAGCAGCCCCTTCCTGCCTGCTCCCCAGCTCTGCCCCCCCCTCCCCTACCCCCCCACCCCCGCCCGGTGCCCAGGCCACCCTTACCCGCATCACTGCTCAGGTTTGAAACCTGTACCTTGGCCACACTCTCATTCTGGTCACTCATGTGGAAGAACAGTGGGAGCAGGCTTCTCCACAAGTTCTTCTTCATCTGCTGCTTGTTATTCCCCACCACCATTTGCATCGTGTCTTTGAAGAGGCCGATGGAGATCTCTCGCAGCTGGCTGGACTCCTGGTAGGAAGGAGGACAGGAGGACTTCAGCCGTTCCCGGAGCAAGGGCATTAGCATGGCTGATGTGAGGGGAGATGGTATGGAGTCAGGTTATGCACACAGGAGCTGTGGGCAGCTGTGGCTGAATGGCCCCAGGCCCATGAAAGGCCATGCAAGAGGTTTCCATCAGGCAGTGCCTGTGCCAACCGCCCCCTGTATTCACCACCAGCCACCCCAGCCACACCAGGGCAGATGTCCC
>NW_009660125.1:0-1312 GCF_000708025.1 Charadrius vociferus | reverse complement strand
ATGAAGCATCTGAAATAATTAAATAAACATTGGTCTGAAATTGCCTATTGCTCTCCACTGACTGTTAAAGAAGTCTAGGATGACTATTTCATATACAGATATCTAAATCATACATTTGCTAAATTTACTAAAGCTACTTACATGATTTTTTTTCTCCTGAAATCTTATGTTTTAATAATAACTGGAGTACTGTTACTAGGAAGTAAGTGCATGAATATCCTTCTGTCTCTTTGCCTTAGCATAAGGTCTCAAAAAAGACTGAATAAATGAAATATCCAAATGTCAGGTTCACTGGGAGATGGGAACTGTGACTTTAATTAAAAACACCAGAAGTCTGACATCTACAGTTTCAAAGAAACTTCTTCATGAGGGTGGCATATATATGATATACATAATTTAGGATTGTTCTGAGAATTTAACAGTAAGGAGGACTGTAATCCAGTGTCTGGAAGCTCTTCTGGGTGTTGCTTAATATTAAACTGTAGCTATTTAATATTGTCTTTTGATGTTTACCTTTCGATGCAATGTGTGACATTATGCAAAGGCTTGCATTATGCTTCCTGCTTGCTATAGGGTTAGATTAATTGCATTATACCTCAAAATTCTCATTAAAATCCAGGATCATTAGATATGAAGATATGAAGAGCCTATATGCCACTATTTATCTGTACTCTAAATATTTTAGTTTTATGGAAGTTAAATGTTATAGATTAGCCCAGCAAGCTATAGAGTTTTAATTTTTTGTTATTTTTTATGTCCTTGTTATGTATAGAATAGATACTATTAGTTCAAAATAAATTATTTAGTCAGACAAACAGAAACAAAAGACACTGATCTCCCAGAGGGTGCTCTCCATAATTTAGAATTTTATTTTTCAGTTGGATTTCTAAGAAATTGTCTGATGTGATTCCCTCTATTGTTTTTTCTTTTTTTAATCACCTTCTTTGTATTTTTTAGTAGGTTTTCCCATTTAAAGTGAATGTTATTGGGAACTAGAGCTTATGCTTCATTAAAAAAAATAGTACCTATTCTACAGTCTGATGAAGGGGTCATTAAAGCTTATGTGTTTTCATGTTATGTAACAGTAGTCCGTTGATACAGTTAACCAACTAAACAAGTCATGCTGATATTCCATTCAAAAACGCTTTCTTTCAAGCCAAGGAATAAAGGAAAATGGGATGATATTGAGACTCCTAGGAAAGTGACACTAGAATATAACTAAAAGATGAGGAACACAGGTAATGGTTTTGCAATGGTGTCAGAGTGGGATTGGACTCGGAGTAACGAAGAAATCTCAATGTGAGTATGGTCG
>NW_009660124.1:0-1312 GCF_000708025.1 Charadrius vociferus | reverse complement strand
TTTTTAGTGTAAATACTGCATATGCAAGCATACTGTAAAGAGTTGCTTAGTATAATTGAACACTATAAATGGAATTTGTTGGTTTGATCCTCAATTTGCCTGATGTCTTTAATGGAATATGAAACTGGAGGACTAACATGGGTATTCTTCCAGAAGATCTTGCAGCATCTTCTTTCTTGTTACTGGAATGGGTGTTTGAACCTAATGTCTCGACCAGACTCCAATGTGTGTAAATAGGTTTGGTTAGCTTGAGATTCGTCTTGCCTTGTGTGATACACCATGCGTGTGCAGAACTACAGAGATACTTTGTTCTACCCCAGACCCAGCTGAATGTTAACCATGCAGACAGACCTCTTTGGGATAACCAGAGGTGACTATCCCCACACCCATTCTCTACTTTTCATAGCGGGAGGGGGGGTGTGGAGGAAGGGAGGTAAAGTGCCTGTGTCCATCCTCTCAGAAGGTCTGCCTCCCTTAATCTCCCATTTTCCTTCTCTGCTGGCTGTCAAGACAGATTATGTGAAAACTCAAGAGATACTTAGCCACACAGAAGTAGCTATATGTCGACAGCAGGGTATTAAGATGTGTGAAACCCTTTCAAATTATCAGTCAAACCTGCCTAAGGCTAACCCACCTAACATGAGTTGCCTTTCCTCAAACATCTTATGATAGGAGCTGTATTTCTCTTGTACTTCAAGGTAGAAACCTCTTCTGTTCTTATGCCTCAAAATGCACCTTAGTGGTAGAAAATAAGCTCAAAATATGCAACAGCAAGGTAGAAACAAAAGTGTGTAGTTAAGCCTTGTGTAACAGTGACGGAACTAAGATTTTGAGGAAGCTATAGATAAAAGTTAATTCACGGTCATTCTCCTCCGTACAGCTGTGCATACGCATGCAGCTTCTCCCCCAGCACCCTCTCCAAGACAAAAACACCTGGATGTTGGGTGTAATACTGCATTGTGTTGAGAGAGAGGATTAGTTCAGGAGTGTATGTGGAAGATTGTGGATTTAAGATCATCTTACTCTCAAAAAAAATTCTTCAGACTAATAGCAGGGATGAAAGAATGGAAGCTGAAACTGTCTATTTTAAGGAATCCACGAAACTCAGACCTGAAGATTAAAACTGAATGTGTCTGTCAACAAATCTATACCTATAATATAAGAAGCAATGAATAACAAAATCTTATTTTTTCTAGAAACTAAGAGTTTTATTTGTATGGGTGATTCTAGACTATAACTTATTATTAAAGTTAATTGCAGTTCCTATGGTAAACCCATTTCCAATTGCAAAAACTTTCACAAAATATTAATC
>NW_009660123.1:0-1313 GCF_000708025.1 Charadrius vociferus | reverse complement strand
TTTTTTTTTATCATCTAAAAGGGGTCTCCAAGGCCTCCATTACCAAAGCTTGTTAACAAAGGGCCCACACAGACTGTATTCCAAAATAACAGCACCGAGTACATAGTATCCAAAGGATACATCCTTCAACACAATTAATAAAAACATATCAAGGTCCAGTAGGGCACCTCTTACTCAGGCAAAATTGCTGTTATTTTCAGCCTAGACAGTTGCAAGACTAAGTCTTTGATAACTCTGTGTTAACAGCAGCCTTGTAATGGTCAAGTTCTCTTACGGTGAGCCATGGTTTTTAAAAGCCTTCAGGTAAGGTCCATAGCAAGACTTTAGTGACAGCTTTGAAACAAATCCTCACCCCACTTCGGGTGCACAGGTGACTGTACACAGCAAACCTGCCCATGACACAGGAAAGCAGAGTCTGGAGCCATCCTTTCACACACCAGAAGAACAGATCCAAGAGGAAACACAATTATTGAACTCCTCCTCAAGGCTCCTTCACAATCTATCCTGCCTTGCCAAGAACTGATGCAGATTTCACAACAGTATCTTTGAGAACACCAGGTGATTCAACATTTAGCAATCAGCACATTGGAACTGTACTTTTTAAGCAGCTTTTAAACATACAGATTTACTATGCTTCATTTTGCACAGTGGGGTGGACACTGGGTTCCTTTTGGATGAAGCTAAACCACAGCACCCCTTGTACTCCAGTCAAAGAGATACTCAGCCGATGGAAGCAGACTAAAATTAATCCAAAGCAGAAAACAAGGTAAAAAGGCGCACTGATATGCTTCCAGTGTGCACATGAAGTCCTCAGCTCCTCCCAGCCCACACTATACATCCACCCCTGCTGGCTGACACCCCTTCACAAGGTCAGTGCAGCCAGAGACAGTCCAGCCAAACAGAAGACTTCAGCCAGAAGGAAGAGAAAGCCCTGCCCTGTGTATGAGACCTTAGTCATTTGCTGGAAGTGCCAGTCCTCATCTAAGCCTAGCCAAAGCTTTACTAAGTTGCTCTGTATTTTAAGGTACACACAAGAAGAGATTATGTTAACACGCAAACACCAGCAACCAGGCTACTGCAGCAGTCCTCAGCCACTCACTCACATTTTCACTACCTTGCCAATGCTATTATTTAATGGCCGAATCTGAATACCTGACCCAGTTATCAGTAGAAAGCATCTACGAACAAATTCATGAAATGAACATAAACCACGAGTGACTGGAACAGCCATTCAACTGTTCATCCAAATGGTCCTAAGAGAATCTGAGCAACTGCATCCTATACCTTGTCACCTGGATGAGCACATATGCAAG
>NW_009660122.1:0-1313 GCF_000708025.1 Charadrius vociferus | reverse complement strand
GAAAGAAGAAAGAAGAAAAAGAAAAAAAAAGGTGTGGTGCAAAAATAATGTCCTCTACAGCAGTTGTCCAAACAAAACTACAGACATGTCATTTGTATCAGATGGGAAGTAATGTGCCTCAGTCTTTTGATCGAAGTGATCAGTTTTGACCAAAATTACAACTTATTTTTTCTCAGGGGTAAATATTGGCATTAATATCACTTCATGTTTTAATCAATGATCTGGACATTGGGAAAGAATGCTCCCTTAGCAAGTTTGTGGGTGACACCAAATTGCAGGACAGAGCTGATTGCTGGAGCAGAGGTCTGCCTTCTAGAGGAATCTTGACAAGATGAAGAAACTGGTCCATTAGGAATTTCATGGAGTTCAACAAAGACAAAGTCCTGCACTTGAAGCAGAATGACCCCGTGAAATTGTCCAGGTTGAGCAAGAGGTCTGCCAACAGGGAGTCCTGCTCACCTGTCCTGCTGAGCAGCAAATTGAGCATGGGTCAGTAGTGTGCTCCTTTGAGATGGTGAAGCCTAAGCATATACTGGACTACATCAACAAAAGCACTGCTAGCAGGTTCAGAGAAGTGATTACTCCACTCTATGCCCCTGCATGAAATACGATCCACTTTTCGAAAAGAAATATTAGCAAATAGACATGACTGTTGGAGCACCACTAAGATGGCTAGGGAACGGAGCACAAGACACACAAGGAGTGACTGAAGGACTATGGTTTGTTCAGCACAAGAAGAAATGGATCAAGAGTCTAATAATCTTCAGGTATCTATAAGTGGGAGGTTAAAAATTAGATGGAGACAGACTATTCTTGAAAGTAAACAACAAATAAAAAGACAGTGGTCACAACCTCTAACAGGGAAATTCCAGCTGTGTATGGACAAAACATATGGAAAAAACCCCACATTTTCATGATGAGACTGTTTAAGCGCAAGAACAAAGAGGCTGCGGAATCTTCATCCACATAGGCTTTCCTAACTTGTCTGAACTTTTGAAGCTAGCCCTGCATTGAGCAGTATGTCAGACTTGATGACCCCAGAGGTTCCTTCCAACCTTAATTTTTTTGATGATGTTGTGTTTTTTTCCCTAGATCTGGGACTCATTTTGGTCTTAAGTCTGTAATTTTAGGTTTAACACAAGTCGTCAGGTTTGTTAGAAGATTCCTGAACCATTTTTCATGGCCAGAGATATACATGAGACCATCCTGTAATTAATAATCTGCTCTGGCCTAATTTCTAAAACAGTGTGAAGGGAAGTGATTATATGAGACCTACCAGTGGCTGATATTATCATGGGGAAAAAAAAAAAAAA
>NW_009660121.1:0-1314 GCF_000708025.1 Charadrius vociferus | reverse complement strand
GTCAGCTCAGATATCCTCTCCTACTTCTCTATGCTGTGTTCTCCTCATTCTCTCAGTGCTTTAAATAAAGCTCTTTCTATCAGAGATCATAAGTAAGAAATTGAAGAAAGTCCACCTATTTTGGCCCTCTGCATACATTGTAATTTCTGGCGATACATCTTGATTTTAGCATGCCTGCATCTCTTCTGTCTTGAGCCACCTGGCATTTACATTTTTTCAGAGTAAACTTTCTGGCAGGTATTAACTACTTACATTCAATATGCTAACATTTTAGTGCTGCATTTCCCAGGCAGAACTCAGTATGGAATCAGATCCAAAAATGTTGTAGATTACAATTTTACTGGCAACTAATAATTCTGGTACAGCTATAGACAGAAGTTTGCATGGGTCGTTTTTGGTAGGGCTCTGCTTCAGCTCATTTCATAAGCAGACCCCACCTAATTAACACAGTAGCTAGGAATGGATGTGGAAAACTCAGTGAGGTTCTTGCTGGAAAAAGTCCTTCTTAAAAAACTACCAAGAAAACAATACAAGAAATGTAAGTGATAAGAAAATAGTGAAATATTACCAACAATAGATACAGATGCATCTTGATCAGCAAAATGCAGAGTCAAAATATAATAAAAGTAGTACTGTGTATATTACTTATTATATGTGCAGAGAGACCTAAACATGAGTAATCTGAAAGAAAGAAAGTCGTCAGGAGCGATGTTTAAGGGCTGTTTAAATAATGTTACCTGAATATTATCTGATGAGCTAAGGCAGAAAATAATGAAAAATATCAATACTTTCTTTCTTTCTTCAAGTACCCCTTGAAATGTAGGGAGGTAAATTGGAGTCAGACGACTCCAGGGCCATAAAATCAGTTGTTTTATCATTCTGCCTCCATTATCTTACTCTACACCTTTATGGGGATGCAAAAGTGACTCTGCTATCTCTGGACATTACAAGGTCAGCCTGCCTTTCAGTTCAGTGTACTCCTTAAAATGCTATTGTCAACTCACAAGGCTGAGTCAGATAAGCCGAGTACAGGTGGCGGCTCTACAGGAGAGAATAACTGCCTTTCCCCATTCCCCTCCCACCCTCCAGTCTACACTGAACCAGAAGAACCACAGGAACAAGCCATGGATCAGTAAATTGGCAGAGTTTAGAGATCAGCCAGTCAGTCAATCTTAAGAGCAATTTATTCTTGGATTTGTGGATGCTGTGCAAAAGGGTGCTTAGAAAAATCTAGGATAGGGTAGTTATTAAAGGAGATTAAAGGGTATTATCGAGTGCTTCAGCTAGTTATAATTAAAAAAAAAAAAAAAAAAA
>NW_009660120.1:0-1301 GCF_000708025.1 Charadrius vociferus | reverse complement strand
GAGAGCATAATTTCAAGGAAAGAATAAAGAGAATGGAGGTGATGGAAGACTGCGGGGATGGTTTCTGGTGCTTGGGGGAACAGCAAATCCTGCTAGTTTCTCAAGCTGTAAAATACTCCCAATTCTTGAATTGTATTCTTCTCTATAGGAAATCAGAAGGCCATTTGCAGCAACATTTTAAAACCTACGTCTCATTCCAAGAAACATGCAGGAGAAATAAGGACTAAATGAATCACAAAAGTGGGAAGCAATAAATTTGGCAAAGGGTAACCACAAATGAAGGCCACCTTTACCTGTATTTCCATAAATTTAGCAATGTGATTTCCAATTTAAGAATAAACCAGCTCATTTAAAAGAACACTTAAAAGAAACTAGGACTTTTAAAGAAAAACTGTCTACCAAAAGCCTGAAATTAAAAAGTGGTTTTGATTAAATCAATACGACGGTATCCGCTGCAGTTGCAGAGGTGACCTTTATATCAGATCTTCCATTTCTCATCTTCTGAACAATTTCGCTTAGACCAATTCTCAGCAAGCAGAGTTGAAAAAGGTGTAAGAACTATGAATTATGAGAAAAGCTAGTAGGTAGGCACCATGTAAGCTCCTGACCTTATAAAAATCACCTTCCAGCTCTGCACGTAATAAATGACTGTCCATTGCAGCTCAGTATTTCACCGACACCTCTCCTAAACAACGCGCTACAAAATCTGCACGTGTAAAGGAAATTCAACCTCATCTACAGAAAGGTAAAAACAAACCCAACTCCACAGATTTTTTTGTGCTATTGCAGCAGTCCCTAAGACATTCCGCTGCAGCACATTTGTTAGAGGTACAGACAGCAACCGAGCAGGAATATTTGATGAAGGTGTCACGTTACTGCCCCCAACGGTGAGTGATGAGTGCAAGACAGCCCTTACGCCTCCAGATTTTAAAGCCAATTGCAAAATCCTATAATGCTGATGTACAAACACAGAGGTTTAAACCCCAGCATCTTTATGCAGGCGGAATACACCGCCCTCCCTGAACGACGGCCCCCGCGTCGGTGGTGTGAGGAGGTGTTGACCAAACAGCCTCCATCAGCAACAGCAACTCCTTTGCCGCAGGCGGACGATGCGCAGCAAGCCGGGTAGCAGCCCTCTCCCCTCCGCCCCGCGCCCAGCCGGCGCTGAGCCAACCCACGTCGCAGGAAGACAGGGCACGGGGAGAAGGGGGGCTTTGCCACACACTCAGGTGCATAAGCAAGACACAAGAGTCTCGCTCCACTGATTTCTCCAGATGTACCAATTTGAACCCATTAAGAAG
>NW_009660119.1:0-1309 GCF_000708025.1 Charadrius vociferus | reverse complement strand
GTTGTGGTCAGTTCATCACACCACGCCAAGGAGCTCTGCTGGTTGAGCTTTTGCCCCTGGGAAGACACTCAGCTATTCTTACACCTTCAGTAGTGTCTAAGCCAGTTTAGTTCTTGTTCTGTCCTCCTAAAGCAGTGTACAACAGCTCCTTCAATTCTCACTAGGTTGCCTTCCTTTTTCTCCCATTAATAACTGAGTGATGCACACACACAGAAGACAACTCAGGGAGTGCAAATGCACAATTATTTTTCTTTTCTGAGGTTTGGTAAACATGGTAGCTCTTGAGATGCAGCTGGATTTTGTGTTGTCAGGGGTTTAGGAACTTATTTCCTTCTCCTATGAAATTCTAAACTTCCCCTTTTTCATAGTAGAATAAAATTCAGATGTCTTTGGTGATGTTCTGTCAGACTGGTTCATCTACATCTTCCCTGTAATGGAGCTACAGAGACAATTTGTATCGTACCGTTCAAGCTATTCTACCCCCAGTGAACAATTAAATGCTCATTAGTGCTAATGAGACAGCCTAGAAAGCTAGGGAACTCAAGATGTGTTGGGAAAATGCCTGGTTTGAACCAAAATAAGGCAGGAATTTGAACATGAAACTTCTATACCCTTTCACCTCTGAGGGTGTTAGAGGTGGACTGAAAAGCTTTCAGCTTCTAAGGTCTGTTGATGTTGTTCCACATTTTTGTAGAAATGACCTAATATCGACAATCACTGCACCAAAAACACATGGACCTCCTTAAAAAATCTGTGATAGACTTACACCATAAATGTACATGCTTTAGTATTTTTTTGGAATAGTTTGGTTTATTTTCACCTTCTCTTCGCAGTATGGATAGCAAAAAATAAAAAGGGTAAAAGTCACATGAGAACATTGGTAGGTTCTCTCATGTTTAACAATGGCATCAAATTCATAGCTTACCATCATCTTCTCCCTTCTTCCTTGCCATACTTGTTTGATAATATTTCCTTTAAGTACCTGATAGAGGCTTTGAGATCTCTAATCCTTTGTCAAATTTGGCTTAAAATCACTTGAAAGGTCAAAAGTTTACTGGAGCAGGAGACAGATGGACAATGCAATCACATAAATCTTATTTTCAAAGGACAGCAGGAAAAAAACCCATGCCATTTAAAATTAAAAAGCCAATACTTATCTGTTCTTAAGTGGACTTTAATTCACCTTGCAGGGAAAAAAAACCCTGCCTTGATCTATTCATTATGTACTGTTTTTACTTATTGATGATGGTTCTGCTAATCTTTGATTTTCAAAGTATTTTAAAATATTTGAATTATTGTAAGAGTAGAA
>NW_009660118.1:0-1309 GCF_000708025.1 Charadrius vociferus | reverse complement strand
TCTCTCTCTCTCTCTCTCAAATAGGGGAGTTTTCCCTAGGAATTGTATAGCCCATGCGTAAGATTAAACTGTCATGCATATGTTTTACAGTCTTGCGAGAATAAGTAGCATTTGGTAATGGTATATTTGTTGAGTGTGTGTGTTTTTTGTTAGATCTGTTTCTTTTGGTTTCTGAGAAAATATGTTGAAGTTCTGAAAAATTTGAACAAAATTCTGCTTCTCTATCGTGTGCATGCACTTATTTTGTGCTTGCACTGAAGGTCTGAGTCTCTTCTGAGGTAACTGATTTTTTTTATTGTTGTTGGTTTTTAGCATTAAAAATGTGTTGGCCACAAAGATGCCACCCTGAGTGGATTTAATATAAAAGCTTTTTTGACAGCCGTGCTATGTATCACATCTGAAGTACTATCCAGCAAATTCAAGTACCTACGGGGCACTTTTTTACTACTTTGAATGAAAAATAATATATCTTAAAATGTCTTTAAAGGAAGGATAAACTGACGCTTTCTTTTCCTTCCTACATCCATCAGCATTTTCTGCTCACTAACTGGCATTGATGAAATTCAAGGTCGTTGGCAATCCTGAATCTCGCTACCTCTGTTTATAAATTTTTAAGTTAACATTATCCCTTTTTCATAGAACACAGAGAAACATGGGGACCTTCATTTTTAGTTGCTACACTTGTTTCTCACACTATTTTCCCCGTCTCTCTGCTTTTCGTATGTCATCATTTTTCCTTGCATCTCATTTGTTTTTTTCTTTCTTTTTTAAAAAACTATTGTTTCATGCCCCAGCTTTGTAATCAGGTGCTACTGATGAAAGACTTCTGTTCCATGTCGTTATGTATGTAGGTCCTTTGTACCAATGGCCATTTGGATATGAATAGAAACTCACAGAAAACAACTCTTGTTTCTGTATAATTGTACTTTTTAATGCGTGTGCCTTTAGATTTGCTTCACTTAATCTGCTGTTTTCTTTTTGTAATAAAAACAGTTGTAGCCATCTTGAAATATGTTTAGATTACAGAAAAACCAAAACTAACAAATGATTGCTTTCATGTCCATTCAAATGGCTTTTCATATGTATTAAATGTAATTCCAACAGCTGACTCTGGATTGCTACCCCCACCCAAGTTTGATCTCAAATGTAAAGTGAGGCAGGTTTGCCTTTGCGTACAGGGTACTTCATGTAGCAGAGTTCACCTAGCTTGTGAGCATCAGAGAGGGACTTTATTCAATTTTGAGTTTGACATTGTCGTCCAAAAATGACATAGTAACTTTTCAGAATAAAATAGAATATTTCAGTTGGA
>NW_009660117.1:0-1312 GCF_000708025.1 Charadrius vociferus | reverse complement strand
TAGGGGGTTTTGTCATCCTTCTGTAGACGATTCCCAAAGCAGATTCTTGGCCTCCGCTTCCCTTTAGTTAGCGGGTAGGACTCTGACACGATTGCCTTTATCTTCAGTTATTGCTCGGCCAAAAACTGAGCAGGGAAGCAGCGCTTTGAGGACAGAGTATATCTGAGAGATTGTTTTCAAGTACGCTTCAGAGAAGGCCAATCTCCTCTCACAAGCTACTTGAGCTCCCACAGCACCACACCCTGCTGCGAAGGCGAGGATGTCAAACAGGTTGGCTTTCCCTGCGGGAAGGAGGTGGGTTCAGGTCATGCTGGCTCTCTCCTCATTGGGTGCTGCCGCTGGTTCCCCAGCTCTCCGCACTCCTGCCTGGGCGATAAATAGATTTCGTGGAGGGTGGGTGGCACCTACAGTGCTGCTCACGGCTTGGCCGTAGCAGAGTCGACTGCTTTCATTACTTGTCTTGTACTAGAAGAGGTGTTTAGGGACTTCTCTCTCTTCCTCAGTGCTCAAGAGTGATGGTGAGGGAACTCTTTGGTCAGAGCTGCTGATTCCAAGCTTCTCCCTCAAACCTTGGCACTGCAGTTGCAACATCTACTGTCATCGCTTGGAAAAAACAACCGGTGCAATCAGGGCACTGCATAGAAGACCATGGGGAAATTCAGAAGTATCCTGCTTTTGTGTCTTGGCTTTCTTCTAGTCCATGTAAGAGGTAAGTGACCTTTGCCTTGGCTTATTTCTAGGGTGAGATTATTAAAAAAGAAAAAAGACAAAACCCAAAACCTAACCCCCAACCCCTAAATGCTTGTTCATTTAGAAATGCTTGCTAGCATTATTTTTTGTTGTTACTGTTTCATGAGAAACATTTGAGTGTGTTTAGACAAGTGCTTCTGCAGTTTCTAGAAAGATATATATCTTTTGGATGATCACTCATAATAGCCATGCTAGTTAGAGATTGTTCGTTATAATTTCTTATTTTCTTTTTAGTGTTGCTCTCCTAAAATTCTTCATAAGCTTGGAGCTGAGTATAAACTTTTTTAAACAGAAGCTGTAAAATGAAAGCTTCCAGGGGAACTTAATGTTTCCAAAGAGATCCCGAGTCAAACACTAACTTCATGTTTGTAGACCTTCTCTTGGTTATTGTTATTTTGAAACACTTTAGTTATATTGTAAAAGCAAATTCTGATTCAGTTTAAAGATGCTCGTGGTTTCATATTGGTACTCACACTTTAATAATTATAAATTAATAATTCATTAACCTTAGCCAACATATTCCTGAATATATAAAATCCACACACAAGCATACTTTTTTTTT
>NW_009660116.1:0-1309 GCF_000708025.1 Charadrius vociferus | reverse complement strand
TTTTTTTTTTGGCTAGCTTAGTACCACTATTTCTACCCATTATATCTTCTTTTGTTGCGAGATTACTATCCTCTGGGGGGAGAAATTACAACACTCTTGGTCTGGTACTAAAACATTTTATGTAAATTGAATACAAGACAGCTTTTGTATTAGGTATAGCACTTTCTACAAAATTAGAGCAATCATGAGGCAAGCCTTTTATAACTCATTTGGCTTCACTTCCGTAGCTCTCTCAGGAATACTGTTATTTTTATTTGGTTTTTAATCTTCTGAACATTATGATCATTGAGGTAACTGCTCTCCAAACTCTTAGTAGCCAGCTCTTTTGGAGAAAGGTCTCATGAACATTGCAACTTATGCTAAATCGAGGGATGATTTATTCCCTTCAATTCCAAACCTCCATAAGAAAACTTAACTGTATCTGCATTTCCAATACCTGTTCCTTTTGAATTTTAAAGCCTAATGGGACTTAAGCTGGAAGTGGAAACATGATTTTATGACTGAATCAGATCTGTTTTAAGAAATTTTCACTTTTCCTAGGAGATGTCAGCTAAGCTTCACCTGGAAAATGTTGTCATTTACTCATACAGACTTTCCACATTATTCTTCACCCTTGCCCCAATCAGAAGCAGTTCCTGACCCGAACTGTAGCAGAATAACCATCATTTACTGTCACTTCATCATTCCCTGATGATGTAAGTTTTTCAGAGAAGTATAAGGAACTAAACCTAAGAACTGAAGAATAAACAGCTCACGATAGTTTAAACAGACTCAAACGACAGTTCTGGATATACAACCATCCTTTGACTCAAGAACAAATCATGAATTAACTTTGGTATTGGCTCTTTGAAAACAAAAAGAATGGAAAAAATCCTTGTTTTTTTCCTTGCTGATGATTTTGTTTAAAGAGGTTGACTCGGCTGTGCTTTTCTCCCAAAAGGCTTAAACCGGAGATTGTTCTTTTTGTGCAGCCATATTTAAGCTGAATCAACAACAATGATAAAATTCTATACACCAGTTCATACTTCCCCATCACTTCCATTAGCAGAGTGTGCTTTTCCAGTCAGAAGCAATTCCACTTCAGTGTGATCTCATTTCAACTGAACGTTAGGGAAATGCATATATAGTATTTTTTAATCCGAAGTACTCATTAGAAACTTCAAAGAATTGGAAATTCAACTGATGCATACAGTACCTACTCACTTCACAGTGTTTTTTTCACCTGATCTTCCCTATTTTCTTTTATTACATGCAAAACAATTTGTGCAACAAAAAGCTTCACAGAAAAGATGATATAACCTGTGAAATA
>NW_009660115.1:0-1307 GCF_000708025.1 Charadrius vociferus | reverse complement strand
TTTTTTTTTTTAAGGTGAACATCAAATACATTTTGAGATGCAAACTGTTTGAATCAGACTAGAAGCAACAACATTTTTTCTTCCTGTGTGACCAGGTCGCTGTCAGTGTTAAGTGAATTAAATGCATAATTTATTAAATGGTCTCTCTGAGCACTGAAACCTGTCAGAATTTAAACAGGTTCGGTTTGCCATCGTTATTTTTTAAGGAGATTACAGAGGTTAATTTTAATTGTTTTCTTCCTCCTTCTGTTCAGCACTGTCCACAGGATCATTTTCACAGCCATTGTTCAGCCGCGCTTTTGCAAGGGAAACTGAAGGTGTTTTATTCCCAGAAGCCAAAATCCAGGGGTTTTGAGAATCCTACCTCAGAAGTGCTCAAGGAAAGGATTCCCAAAACACTCTGCAGGCATCACGTATTGATTGCCTCATTAATAAGTGTCTATGTGTTGAAGACTGAGGTTCAGAATTTATCTCAAATTCTTACACTATCCAATTCTCAAAAGAAAATGATAGTCCTTGCTCCAACAAGTCAAAGAAGATAACTTCAATGGAACAACGAGTGCAAGAAATAGGTTTCACACTAAACCTACTGACACTGACAGCAGTAACATTCAAATAAATGCAAAGACAATACAATGCACTGAACCACAAATTGTTTCGATGTAAACAGCTCTTACAGGAGACAAATACTGCTCTCGCTGTTGGCAAGAAAAATAAGACAAGTGTTTATTTCTGGTTTTAACTTCTCTGATATTACTTTGGTCTTGCTGTCAGGTAGGTAGACCCTTGCTGATGCTTGCCCTCATGAAAGCACTTGTTTTCCCAGAGAGGACCCCCTGCAGAGCCAGCACGATGGGGTCAGCAGCTGGCAAGAGGAAAAGAAAGAAGGGAAACACACTAATTCAATACACTCCCTGGTCTCCCTTTGGGGGGCACCCAGGAGGGCTGACATTGCCTTCCCTGGCTGAAATCCCAGTCTTTCTGCTGTTGGCCTTTTGCCACCTTATCTGTTAGAAAGCACAATGAAGAGCTCAGATCACTGATCTGTTTTCTAATGTCTCAAAGAAAGCAATAGATTCTCGACATTTAATAGAGATGATGAAAACAGGCACCTGGTTTGAACTTAACTCTTAAGTTCCTTAGTGCAAGCCCTAGCTTTAAAGGATATGTACACAGCCATACACCGGTCTTTCTGAAGAATAAGAGAATCCCATTCACATTTCAAGATAAAACTATTCTATATAAGAAAAATGTATGTGAAGAGGAAACTCAAATGCAAGCTTAATATGGAGTGTAAAGCTGACTGA
>NW_009660114.1:0-1307 GCF_000708025.1 Charadrius vociferus | reverse complement strand
TTTTTTTTTTTAGTAGATATTGGTGGGGTTATCAAGCCAGAAATCTCTGTGATAGATTGCCAGCAATGGTTGGAAAGGCCCAGGAATGTTTGTAAGTCAAATTGATCTTTCAAGGCCTCCTAGCTAGAGATGACAGTTACTTTCAAGGCACCGAGGAAAATCATAATGCCAAAAAACCCATTGAAGAACTGGGCAAATGTCAGCTCTGTACAATGACTGAATGACCTAGGAGAAAACTGAAGACTATACTAAGAAAGTTAATCCAAACGACTAAACAAAGCTTTCTGAGAGACTATATCCGGTCCCAAAAACTGTCCTCCATTTTACAGCCTTTGTGAGATGTATGCAGTTATATGCTCTGCAGAGGTCTAAAAATTTGGCTGATTCTGGTCTCTCTAGTGGTTGTTGATCAAAGCCAAGTGCATCCATCTGTTCCAAATGCTGATTTGTTTCAAAGTCTCATCAACCATACAAAGGTTCCCTGTTTTGAGAGAAAGTGAGGCACTGCAAAATACAGCCCTTCCAAAAGTATTCCTCTAGCTGCTCTCTGTAGGTGCTGGCTGGAGACTGATTGAGCAATCGCATAAGTGATGGGGAGACAGCCTGTAGGCTTTTATGCTTGTCAAACACATATGTTGAAGTGTTTCACAGGAAGAAAAGGATCACGTAGCTGTAAAACTGGAGGGGACTCAATCAGCATTGGGTAAAGTGTTTAACAGAATATTGAACACAGAATATGCATTTAACAAAATTTAGGTCAGCACAATATCTATTAAACTCAGGGTCTCTTTAGCAGTGCCTAAACTATTTTGAGCTCAGTGTAATCATGGAAGCAAAGCAAAAGTTGATCTGGCATGTGAGTGTCTGGAAAGTAAACTGAGTGATGTCTAACCTGACTTAAGTGTGGCCCCTTGTTCGGACAGCCCACCTATTCCTTGGGCAAGAGAAAGGGCTGTCCCTGACTTGTAGCCTGGCTCTGGTGAAAGAACTGCCTTCTTGGATAGGCATAAGAGGTGAAATCTTGATTATCTACTCCTTAATGCTTTCTGCAAGATGGTTATAAACCTAAAGGAGCTCCACAAGAAGAGAAGGCTGTGGGAGAAGCAACAAATATCACTGATTATACCCCTGCAGAAACGAACACTGTGCCTTTTTCCACTTGCCTGAACTCTGCAGTGTCATCCAGCACTGGGCTGTGTCCCTGTCTTCAGTCCTGCTAAGGCATCCTTATCTATTTGCATCAATCCCAGATCACCAAAACACTGTCAAATCTTGGGGCCAGAGAGGACATATTACAGGTTACAGAC
>NW_009660113.1:0-1307 GCF_000708025.1 Charadrius vociferus | reverse complement strand
AAAACCAACATGTGGTCATCATCCTAAGATGTTAAAGTGGACTAGATAGCCAGTGTCCCTCGTTCTCTGTGTCATCATGAAAATGATGACCATGGGATAAAAGCCTCTTAGTGTCTGAATGCTGAACAGACTCTTTGCGCACACACATCTTAGTACTTGTGAGTCTGTGGCACAAGAGTGCCAGTATGAGTCACTTTCCCTTTCTATAAGGTCTCTCACCGACTTTTCCCACATTGTTGCTACAGTACTGGAACGTTACTTCATATGTCTTATGCATGTGCTTGTGTGTGTGCGCTGTATGGGTAACAACAAGTCTGCAGCTGTAAAAGCTCAGTGTTAGGCTCTAAGATAGTACACCGGTTGGAGACATCCTCCTGACTACATTGAAAGGAGAGGCTTTGTGTCTTAAGAAATCTGATCTTGTTCCCGTACTGTCTTTCTGCAGCAGTTGTTAGGAAAGGCAGCTGAGGTGACCTTTTCTCCCTGGATGCTGTTGAATTACAGGCTTTTGGTTTCCTCATTGCCTCCAGAGTTCTAGCCCAATTTCATCTCCTAGGGACCACACTGACTTTCCAAAGTGCTTCCATTTATCAAACTCAGTATCCTAAGGTTTAGCTTAAGAAGGATATCCAGACCCAGGAAAAATGCCTCAGAGATGTGTGCTTCATTTCTAAAGAAAAAGAAAGCAATATGATCCAATTCTTTGTCCTTGTGTCATCGTTAATCTGCATAAAGAAGACTGAACTGGCAGGATCGGCATAAATTGCTACTGGCAAAAGGACACAAAGAATAGGTAGAAGAAAAAGCACATAGCAGAATGAGAATTAATATTATAGTGAAAGAGGCACCAACTGAAGGGGAGGAGTTTTTAAAACCAATGTTATACAATGAAATGCAATGCTAACATTACATACTGTACGGAAGAGTTGCCATAAGGCTATGTTCTACCACAGCAGCACTTATCTCCGTGAGTGAGCAGAGAGGAGGGACAAGTGTCAAGAGGAATAGCCACAAGTGAGTTATTCTGTGTTTCTGTGCTAGCAATGACAAGTGGCAGAAGGGAGATCCATCATCACCCTCCACGTTGCTCTCCAGGATTGAAGCTGTTTCACACAGCAACTGGAGGGGATGGAAGATGCTTGGAAAGGTGATCTGCAAGATCCTAACAGCTAAAGGTTGTAAGGTTTTTCCTCAAATGGAGGAACTTGTTGAGGTGCACAGTAAAAACTCCATGAAGGTCCAGAGTGCTCACCCTGTTATGCAGGCACCAAATGTAGTGCTTAAGAGTAAAACTATTAGGTTTCTGT
>NW_009660112.1:0-1307 GCF_000708025.1 Charadrius vociferus | reverse complement strand
ATAAGCGTCTACGAGAAAGAAAGAGACATTCAATAGGAAGAATAAAGCATGAATTTAGACTGGAAGTTATGAACTTTCTGACTCTCAAAGGAGTAAGTCTCTGGAAAAAACAATGGGAACACAAGGAGAATAAATACAATGCAGTTGCCTGCACCTCAGTTATACAGATTTGCTGAGCTTTTTAACTTTGTATTTGTGTAATATAAATAGCAAGGAAAAGGTTAAAGATGAAAATTTAAAGGAATGTGCCTCAGAATTTTTCTAAACAGGCATGCTTTATTTCTTAGGAATGAGGAGTTACATGGAAAAGCTTTATGTAAATATGCAGAGTTAAACACGAAGCCAGTAGCTGTTCCCTCTCCGGAAATCTGAAAAATGACAAAATTAAGATAACTATTACCAGCAGGCAAAGTTTATTAATCTACATTTATACAGCACCTTTTCTCTCAAAGGATCTTTAAGGTCTTTTTAGACCTCACCAAACTAGTAGCCTGTGTGAAGACATGACTATCCAAATTGAACTACAGTTGTGTTTAGGAAAGGTTCTGGTGAAGATACTGGTTTCTGTCCCTGCATGGACAACTACTGCTGTGAATCTGTGCAGTCTGTAAACTTTAAAGATCAGTTTATCTACTCGTCTTCTTTATTAGACTTGCTCTAATCCTACAGTCTCCCTCTTTGAGATGGAATACACAGAGTTAATCACAATATTTAAGGTAAAGCTGTACCATTACTTTAGACCATAGAGTTGCATATTTTTCCACATTCATTCCTGTGTCATTCCTTGTACAGTCTGACATCTTATTTGCTTTTTTGTCAGCAGCTGAACATGTGCAGAGGTTTTCGCTGACCATGCTGTTAAAGCTTTGAATGTGACTGCATAAACCTGCAGACTAGTGGTTTTCATTGCAATTTTACTTTTTCCCTTTCCTTTTCACTCCTTGTTTGTAAATGATGCAAAACCAATTCCTGTTTGCCTTGGTATTCAGGTAACCCACAAAAACTGAGAGGATTCCAGCATGGACCAAGGTTGCCTATCTCTGTAAAATGCTCAATACAAAGCTTCTTAATCTCTCACTCTTCCTGTGTGCTCTAAGTTCTGATTTATATCTAACTTACAGGCATCTGAGGCTTTTGAGAACAATGTTTTAAAATCGCAGCTTATTGTTACCTCATAATGAAATATGATGTTTGCTATTTGTTTATTTATCCATGTGTTTACCTACGTTGCCATGGACAACTCGTCAGATGGTAACCAGTGTACGGAAGTAGAAAATGAGGACCCAAACACCTCAGAAGATAAGGGG
>NW_009660111.1:0-1306 GCF_000708025.1 Charadrius vociferus | reverse complement strand
TTTAATAGTATCTTTCCAAATGACAGAGCCTCTCAGCACTACAGGAGAGGAGGTCATAAAATTATCTTAGAGAGCCAGATGTGATACCTTCAAAAGATATTTTCGATTCATATATTTATCGGGATCTTTCATTACATAAAACAGCTCTCTGATTGTCTTTTTCTTTTGGATCCTTTAACCTGTGCAGGCACAATACATTCAAAGGGTAAAGCAATAGCACATGTTCTTTTCATTCCTGTGACATGGATGTTTGTACCATAGATCAGCTGTTTTGACGAGAACAAAGAAAAAAATGCCAGTACCTCATGTGCTTCTGCAGTAGAATACATCATGCTGTATCTCAGCTGCACAATAAAAAAAGACAAATTTAGTCATTCTCAGGAAACTCAAGTACACAATGATGCATTTTCTTTTGGCAATGGAAAGAAATGAGAACTTAACTACTTCTCTGACCATTTTGCTCCAAAGTATGAGTCTACAGAAACAATCTGATTCTGCCAACACTTTGCTCTAACATAGGCATAGAAAATTGCTTGCTAGACCTTCCACTTTTTTGTTTGTTAGGAAGAGGTTATTGCAGGGCTTTTGACAATTAGTGATAATGATTGGGAGGGTTATATCCACAACTGGTGTAAATTAGCCTGACTCCCAAAGTCAATGAATGCTGAAATGTATGTGGTAATGCTCTCAGAGTAGGTTCCATCTCCTATCCCCTTCTAAGTCAGATTTTACTTGCAAAAGGCTGCAACTAATTTCTTTGGGAAAACTACTAGATTTTATTTCTCCACCTGTAAAATGTACATAAACTTGTTTACCTGCATCGCAGGGGCATTGTAAGGTTGAATTAGTTAAGTAATGTACACTTCTTTGAGTTCCTTGAAAGAAAAATGCTGTAGGTATGCAAAACAGCAAGGATCCAGAGTAGTAAGATCTCCTAAATTCTGCTTACTCTGTTACAGTGATTCTGGGTAAACTAGGCCAGAGAGCAATATACTGGCAATAGGTCCTCATAGTCCTGTGTAAAGTATCATTGGTCAGGGTATAATACGTGATATCCTGCACTTCACAGAGGCACTGGGTTGAGTACTATCATATTTATAGATATTGTTGTATCTATAGAGATAGGCAGTTAGGTTTAGAAGTCCTTGATTAGTTCCCCAGTGTCAGCCCTGGCTGTAGCCCTGAAATAAACAAGCTTCTCCAGGTGATATTATAGCACAGTAATGAGGTTTAGGTAATAGCTATAGAATGTATGTTTGTCTTTGTTTCAGTCTTCTGATTAACACGTATTGATTACTATAGCTAA
>NW_009660110.1:0-1303 GCF_000708025.1 Charadrius vociferus | reverse complement strand
CCCCCCCCCAGCCATTGGATATATGTGTTTCAGTGCATCATAGGAATGGAGAAGCTGTGTTTAATTGCTTTGTGCTGCATGGGAGCCTTTTGTTTTTTGGTTTTGGCAAGTCTGGTTTTGTTACATAAAACTCTATCGCCAGGTCATATCTTGAGCTGCTGACTGAATGCCTATTAGGAATTCTGCTGTCTGAAAAACCTTATATTGTATCCAGACTGGGAGGACTTCAGTTGTCTCTTGTTTCCAGTATGATTAATGAGTGTATGTGTTAAAAGTGCTCTTAAAAACGCATTTTTACAGTGCTTGAAAATGCACATAATTCATTGTATGTTGCATTGATTCATCAGAGAGCATTAGTTGCTCTGTATTCCTTGGTGAGCCTTGCCATGGCAGACGGTAATGTAAAGTCACAAGTAATAAATGTCTTTGCTTATGTTTTGCCAGGGAAGAATGGACAAAAGCCATCCAAACAGTAGCAGACAGCCTCAAGAAACAGGAGGAAGAGATGATGGATTTTAGATCTGGCTCTCCCAGTGATAATTCAGGTGCTGAAGAAATGGAAGTTTCTATGACAAAGCCAAAACACAAAGTGGTAAGTAAGCATAGCAGGAATAACAATATTTTTAGGTCTCCTCAAATGTAGACAAGAAGTAGCCATCAAGACACATCTATTCCCATAAAAATTACACAGTTGTTTGCAGATGCAACTTCTGGGGGAACCAGTTGTCTGAGCTGAGCAGGTATCAGGCAAAGCCTGTCTGGGTCCAGTGGAGTTCTGAGTTCAGGTGTCCTTATTGGATGGCTTTCAAGGCCAGCTCAGGTCTGGATTTGATTTGCATATAGTCCTGTGGTACAGAGCCTGAAATCATAGTTTCTGCTGGACTGTGTGACTGTGTAAACCCTTTGCAGGCTGGTGCAAAGATATTCCAGTGGATTTGCAGGATTTAGAGTGGATTTAATTGCTCCAGATAAAGGTTTAAGCTAACTCCCAGAGAGCTGCTGTGGTGTCTGTCCGTAGTGTTCTAGAGCTTGGGTTTTTGCATCAGACACAGCATTGTCTGAAGGCAAAGGGCCAGCTCAGCAATGCCCTTCCATGAAAGGAGTTGTGTGCCAGAGGAGATCTTTGTCCTGTGGAGGCTTTTTAGGTATCTGTCTTCAACCTCCCTTCACTTCTTTCTGCTCCCTCATGGTCTCCTGTTGGGGTTTCCATTTTCCAAAGTGTTCCCACCTGGTCTTGAAAGAAAGAATTGATAGAACCTTCTCCCATGCGAATGCTATGTCTGTGGATTGTACCAACACACTT
>NW_009660109.1:0-1305 GCF_000708025.1 Charadrius vociferus | reverse complement strand
TTTTTTTTTAACAGGCATTGCTGAAAGATCCTTTGTATATTGGGCTGAGACACAAGAGAATCAGAGGTCAAGCCTATGATGATCTTCTTGATGAATTCATGGAAGCTGTGACTTCAAGGTATGTGATATATCTGTGCTATTCATTGGTGAATTCCACTGTGAACTTCATCTTGGGAGAAATAAAGGTCAGTAGCTTATGAAAGAAAGACAAAGTTGTTAGGTTTCTGATAGTTGTTATTTCAAGCATAGTATTTTATAACTGCCTGAACTACTTGCCTTTAATATTGCAGTTTTATGAATTCACTGCAAGAGTGGTAAAACTCATCTTGAGATGAGTGAATTAGTTTTTCAAGCGTCTTTTTCGAGATTTGGATTGTTAAGTATTTGCCTAATAATTTTCTATGCCTAGCACTGTGCCTACGTGATTTTCTCTGTGTCTGTGATTTCATATGTGAGATGTCAGCAGCCTGAAAGAAGCTATCATACTTGGCAACCCCTGCCTCTGCCCCCACCAAAACCACAACAGGCCTAAGCTTTCAGTGTTTTGATTTTAAATGTCATGGTATGGACCTATACCAAGTCAGCTCTTTCTCTTGCTTGTTTTTTCCTATACAGAAAGTAGTTAAATTTATTATTAGACCGTGATGAATAAAATAGTTCTTCTCACATGTCAAATAACACATTTGCTCATATTTTCCTTGTTTGTTAAAATATTTTGAGTTCTAGCCCTTCATTCAATGTGCATACTTAAAATAGCCCGAGTGCCAGGATCCTTAGCAGAATACATTTTCTGCATCTGCATCCCAAACCTTGGACTGAACTGTGGGACCTGGAAATCCTTTCCAGCTCCTCAGTCTTTGCTTGTATCCCATCTGCATTTTGACTCTATGTTGGGACCTCACCTGGATGTGCACAACCTCTGCACAACTTCTTCCTGCCCTGGTTCCTGCACAAAAGAAACTTGGGCAAGCAGGTAGGATTAATTTCTGTGCCTGAAGCAGGTATTCCTCTGTGTATTACTATACTCTTCCCCATCACCCCCAGTTGGCTGACACTCCGTTGTTCTTAATCTTGCTACGGAAGTTGCTGGTTTGGCTCTACCCTGTAATGTGTTTGCTCCTTTTCTGAATATGCCCTTTCAAATAAAATTGATGCCTTTTCACCTTCCTAATAAAAGGTTCAGAGCATTAGAAATTGCTCTGTGGACAATGTTTTGAGAATGTATTACATTCTCTAACTCATCCTTTCTTTAAAATGAAACACCAATTGTTTCTTTGTGTATGAGGTTCAACAATGCCAAGTGCT
>NW_009660108.1:0-1304 GCF_000708025.1 Charadrius vociferus | reverse complement strand
TTTTTTTTTTTCCAAACAGGATAGTTTTCTGTAAGGTGTTTCTATATGATATCTATAGGTAGAATGGCTAAAATGTCCATGTCCTGTATTGCTGGTGTGGAATGATGTTAGGATTTGTCTGTCCCTATCTGGCATTTGATACCATATATTTGCAGAAGATGGTTGTGTATCTACATTAGTTAGGGATTTTTTTTCAGGTGAAGTGTATATAACTAATTGTACATAGATAATTAATTGACACTTGTTTTGTCTTCTCTACAACCCAAACTGCGTTTTGTTCACCTTCCTTAAGTAGAAGCTTTGCTTTGTGTATGAAAGTGTTATTTCTTTCTTTTAATGGTAGACACTACAGGATTCTTTAGAGAAAGGTACGGCTGTGCTGATGGGGTTGCTACCCTATACTTGATGTTTCGTCTAGTTTGCTGCTTGATCGGGACAGTTGCTGATATAATTTGAGATGTATCAGTGTGGGTTTTGCTACTGTGCTCTCTATTTCTTTTGAACCAGGGGTCTTGTATCAAAGTTGCTTTTAACTATAGACATAATTAAAGGTTGGATTTGTCACTGCTTTTCTTTCATTAGTCATTATGGCAAATAGCAAGTATACCAGCACAGCACTGTTCACACTTTGGTGTCAAGTTGTGCATTTAGGATTCCAGCTCGAAAGTCCATGCGCTGAATTATACTTTATGCTCTTTCTGTGCTACCTTATATTACTACCTTGCCTTGTATGCAGTATAGCAGGTTCCATATGCTTTCTTGGTTGTTATTAATCTTCTGTCATCCATCTGTCGTGTTTCTTCATTTTTACCCATGTGCTAAGCATGCACAAAGGCTCCAGTTAGCTTTGTATGTTTGGTTTATGTATTAAGTGGTGTATCTTCAAAGGCCATATCTGAATACTTTCTAGTCTGCATTTCCTTACTGTGTGACAGCCTTGCCTTGGCTGAAAGAAGTCAGACTGCTACAGTTGTTTCCTTAGCCCTGCGCTGTTACTCATTTTGATCACAACTTCAGCATCCCATCCTTCAGCTGTAAGAGCTAACTGATTTTCCCAGATCCCCGTGCATCTTACCTAGCACTCAGCTATGATCTAACTTTGATATAACTGAGATAGGTTTGCCATAGCTCAACATTCCATAGCATTGCACAGTCCCTGTAGTAGATCTGTGTGGGGGAGTCAGGCATGGAATAACAGAAGGCTGCACACAGGATTCTGGTTCACTAGTGGAGATGTGAGAGGGTGGAGGACTGGAGAAGCAGAAGATGCTACAAGAAGTTAAAAACGTTACACACACACACAC
>NW_009660107.1:0-1301 GCF_000708025.1 Charadrius vociferus | reverse complement strand
CCCCCAAGCCAACCCACTTATCACATTTGGTTATTTTGTAGTTTACTTCATAAGCTCTGTTTTTTCATTATTTTCATGAGTAGACATGCTCGCATGTTTTTTGTGTTCAAGTTTGTGTCGTGTCTTTGCATTTGCCTTAGAAGTATGTGCGTATCCATCTGCATAAAAGTAGCTTCTGTCTCCTACAAGAGATGAATCCATAGGTGGCCGCTTTCTTTTCTCATTACAGGCTTTGGCACAGAGAATGCATCTAAATTTTAATGCTTAAATGTAGTTCCTGAAATATTATAACGTATTTTACTATTCTGACCTGTCATCATTTCATATTTTGATTGGATGGTGGTTCCACCTTGCTCTGTCTCTCACTGGAGCTGTAAAACAGTGAAATAAGTAAAATAACTATCGCAAGGCACAGCACAGAATGCTGAAAAGGTCAGTGTGGCCCCATCTCCCATGCTATAGCTCATGGAGTGTACCACACCTGAGGTATTCAATAGTGCATTTTTTTTGGTGATAAGGCACCTTGACAAAACAGTGTGTGTCATGGTTTAGTGAAACAACAAGTCAATGATGGGAAATGGTAAAACCATTCTTAACGTGTTTTATTTGGGGTCTGATGCTTCCAAGAGACTAAAAACTAGTAAGATCTCTCATGTTAATGTCCAATGTCACTTCAGCGGTGGAAACAAGAGAACTGGACTGTGTTCTTCAGAAGCTTAAATGGATAGTTGTCTTACAGACAATAAAATCCAGCCCTAGTGACATATTTAAAGAGCAACTGTAGTCTGTTTTCCCCTCCTGCAATCTTATGAGTGAGTTTTTAATTTTCAGCTAACCTTTGCAGTTCACCTTTAAATTGAATTTTCTCTTGAGTGTATCTAGTGAAAGACCCTCAGCAGCTTCCCGTGGGAGAGTATTCCGTGAACTTAATGAACTCATCTTCTAGAGATCTTCCCATCTTTAATGTTTAGTATGAAGCTTTCCCTCTGTCGCAACTTGTAAGTTACATCCACGCAAATCTTCCTGGTTGTTCCTTATTTACAAAGATATTCAGTAGGATTCAAACATACAATATAAACTAACTGTGGGTACAGTATAGGCTTCTCATTACTTAAATCTTCTTTGAAGGTGGGATTTAGGAGTTTTGGAAGTTGTACTGTGCGTCTTCTAAGGGCTTTGCTACATCAGGTGATAGTTCCCCAAATACGTAAGCATGTTGACGTATCTTTTCAGAACCTTAGAAATATACTTTGTTTCACCTAAATCTGAGCTATGGATCTTTCTGGGGAAAAAAAAAAAAA
>NW_009660106.1:0-1301 GCF_000708025.1 Charadrius vociferus | reverse complement strand
AATCTTGTGTTTAAAGTTAAGCATGTGCACCGATGTATTGCTTGTTAATGTATTGCTTGTATTGGGAATGTTCAGACTGTGCAGAACTGCAACTTGAACGTGAAGGAAGCTGGAAAACATGGGACTCGGAACTCAAATCCATCCCACCTCTGTTATCACAGCAACCCCACAAGCATCGGCAGTGAACAAGGGCAGTGAACTTCAGATGGAAGACAGCTGTTTGCCTCCACTCCCCTCAGAAATCAACAGTTCTAGATTATCTGGTGGTGGCAAGTCTATCATCAGTTTAGATTCAGTGGTAGCCAGTTTATACTCATTTGTTCTCGGAGTAGTATCCTTCGACTTGCATAGTTCTTCCTTCCCAGTGCTTACCCTTGATACCCTCTGAAACCACATCTGGTTGAGCTAAACAAGACACTTTCTGGCCTATACCAAAGGTATCAGTATTTCTCTGGCCATTTTAAGGACCTCTTTCCTGAACTTCTCCTACTTCTTCACTGTGACAGAGTTGTTCTGAGCACTCTGTGTAAAGTCTCAGCTTATACGGTTGCATAAATATTTTCCTTTACCCTACTTGAAATACAGCACCTATAGGTCTTTAGATGTGTTTTCGTTTTTCATGATGATGTCACAGTAGTGGTCTTTAGACATCCTGTGATGGACAATGATTAACCCAGCCAGGCCTTTCTCTTCATCTTCTGTCAGCAGCTGATGGACCTGTACTTACTGAAGAAACTCTTCCTAGTCTCTAAGTCCCTTGCCTTCATTGTGTTAGACTTCTGTCAGCTCAGCCCTTGCTTTATGGCAGTTCAGTCCTACTGTGTGTGCCAGATTCATTCTTTCTGTCATCAGTGTATTTCATTAATCGTTTCTATTCTTTGGACATAATCATTAACAGAAATGATAAATGCAGTCAACCCCTAATACACAGTTACACAAATCATCTCCCTGTAGCCTGAGCACTCTCCTGTAAGTACAGCCATTGCTGTTGCTCTTCAGTTGGTTTCTTCCCTCTGATTTTCCTGCATCATCACACTGACTTCCACATAACACCATGCCAGCCACTTTACTGAAATCTATATGGATTTGCTTTATTGCAAGCATTGCATATTTTAGCAAAGAAAAATAACAGGTTAATTTGGCACAATCTGCCTTTGGGAACTATTTCTCCCATGTTTACAGACTTTTATATCTCTATTTCTTTCCCAAAATCTTGAGTCCTTGCAGGCAATTGAGATCATCCTGATATACTTTGTGGATCCCTTTTCTCCTTAAAGATTGCTATTCCATTTTTTTTTTTT
>NW_009660105.1:0-1297 GCF_000708025.1 Charadrius vociferus | reverse complement strand
GTTCTGCTGCATCCCAGCCTCTTTCTCTTTGTTGTGCTTCCCCATGTGGACACTCCCCAGTGCTCTGTGAGCATGAACCTCACAGAATGTGGGAGCTGGAGCTTGAGAGTTCACCACTTCTCCTGCCTCTGACAGCCCAAAGCACCCGCCAACCCTCAGCGCAGAGGGTAGAGCAAAACTCTCTCCCTGCTGCTGCAGACAGGTGGGCTGGGGACTCCACACCTCTGCCATGAGGAGGCTCTGTGGGAGGCTAATTAAAGTTGTTGAAGTGCTCATTCCAAGGAAAGACACCAAGCTCTTGCTGCGTTGCAGGTTTGCAAGGGCTAACGGGAGGTTGTGCAGCACTGGGTGGTTCTTTGGGCAGTCAGGCCACAGCCGGGCTTCTCACAGCCCTCCCAGTCAGAAGGGGCTTGAGAATGCTCTCAGGCAGACATACCCTCAGCTCTGGGTCCCACTGCCAAAGGGGCCTGGGGCACCTGAAAGTTCCTGTAGGAGCCTGAAGGAGGAGACCAAGCAGTCTGCTCTCAGGCAATAGGAGGCTGCAGGCTGTTTTCCTGCTTTATGCTCTTCTCGGAGATCACAACCAGACCCCAGCATGGGAGGAGTGTCCATGGTGAACTTCATCAGCGTCCAGCCAGAGACAGGGGCCTGCACCCACCACTCATGGAGTTGGAGACAGGCCCCTTTGCAGCACGCAGTGTGGTCCTTGTCACTCAGTACTGTCAGGAAGGAGGTAGAACAAGGACAAAAGCATCTAGATCCAAGTGCCTGTCTCCCTCTCTCCACAGGGCTTTTCTCTCGCTTCTCCCCAGGACACGGATGAGGCCCTTCAAGGGAAACATCTCTGGGAACAGCACCTGCTGTAACCATCCCAGCCAGAGTCAGGCACACCACCTCTCTCTGGCAGGAGGACAATCCAGCACAGCCCTCTGCTTCACAGACATCTACTCCCTATTCATTAAGGTATCACCATCAGCCCCTTTGCCTGGGGATGACACCCTCCAAAAGGGTGAGAAGAGAGGATCGTCTTACAAACTCAGGGGTGTTTCTGCCTACAAGGGGATCAGCCCCCTTATGGGATGAAGTGGAAATGTTCTTCTGGATTGTGGAAGACATGGGATGCTGAGGACAAACAGCAGAGGAAAGGAATGTGAAGTATCAAGGCAGTTGGCCTGAAGCAAGCATGGGAAGACCAATGGAGACAGAGATGAGAGGGGCGAATCCCACGGGAACGTGTGTCTGCTTCGTGTGCTGGCCTGGCCATGCCTGTAGCTCACAGAATCACAGAATCACAGAA
>NW_009660104.1:0-1301 GCF_000708025.1 Charadrius vociferus | reverse complement strand
TTTTTTTTTTTTATAATCTAGAACACTGAAGTCTATATATTTGTGTTTGGCAATATACTAATTTCTAATTGGCCTTGTTCATCCTTGTAACTCAGCTGCGTTGTCAGCCACATACAGATTAAGAATCTGTTTTATTCTGGAGTTTACCAGTGACTATTGCAAATACTTGCTAATGTGTGTGTACTTTCCGCAGAGAGGCAAAAGTGTCGCTCACTTGGTTAGTTTATTCTGTACAAAGAAAGTAACCTGAACAAGGTTACTAAGCCTGCTGGGATACAGACTTTGGAGACATCCCAAAGAAGGCACAGACATCTAACAGTGTATCTGAAAAGGCATGTAACTAGTGATAATCTCCCGTATGTCATGATGATAACGTCAGGCAGGGAGAAAGCAAGAGACTGCACTAAACATTATATGATTCTCTACAGTAAGATCTGGGGAAAGATAAGCTCTTTTCCCTTAAAGCATTCCCTTCATGATTAGCTTTTAATTATATCATCTATCTTAATTTATGGTCCTTTAAATGTATATTAATTATTATCTTATCTGACAGTTTGTCTTCTTTAGTGAATGGCCTTCATCTTCAAAATATTCTTTACAGACAGACAGTACTATGTTACAAGCAACAGCTTTAAAAACAGAAATTTAAGATTCAAGAGAGAACAGGCAGTTGCTTGATAATGATTTACTTTGTAACAGTGAATAGGAAGTATTGCAGCCTGTAATTCTAATGATTTGTTTATCTGGTTTTATAATCAGCTATTGATACAATTTTTATTGGCATTTCTATTTTGTCATTAACTGTCACTGATAGGGATTATTCAGATCATCTTTCTAGGATCATATTCATGAGAAAGCTAATGAATGGCAGTGAGAAATACTGCAACCATAAGGAAGAGTCAACTAACAATCTAGCGCTCAGAAAACACACTCTACTGATTAACACCATCCTTTATCATCCTGGATGTCTGAACAAATGGAACATCAACAGAGAGGTAACAAGTCGGGTGCAGTCATAAGAACTGTTGATGTCTTTTAATATCGCATATGTGAAGTGTAAGATCAAGCTTTGGGGTGTAAAAAGAATTCTTCATCTCTGAAGTATAAATGACAAGACAAGAAAGATGCAACCAAGAATGGAAGTGCTATATGGCCTATATTGTAGAAAGAGACAAAAGTTCCAAACAAACCTTAAGGAAGCACTGTTTTGTTACTAGCATTAAAATATGTTCACAAGCCATTCACCATGGAAGGGACAGCTGCTCGATTAGGATTACTTCATTAGAAGAGTTAAGCAAAAA
>NW_009660103.1:0-1297 GCF_000708025.1 Charadrius vociferus | reverse complement strand
TTTTGCCTCTTGGTTTAAATGACTTTCAAGACCACAAGAGCTTTTCTGCCAGCCATGATGAACAACAACCACGGTCATATTGTCACGGTGGCTTCGGCAGCAGGTCATTTTGTGACTTCTTTCATGGTGGCTTATTGGTAAGTGATTTTAAAATCAGCTCTCTTCAGTTACTTTTGTTTTGTTTTTAATGGCGGCTTCGCCATCTGCAAGCATTAATCGTCCCACTGAATACGGTACATCCAAAGGACTGTACCAAGGTGGAAAAAGGCACAAGAGCCAGCACTTAAGGATGCCTGGAGGTTCCCACCAATTTGCTTCTTAGCTCAGACTGAATCAGGAGCAATGCTTGTATGAAGAAACAGTCATGTGACCCGTCAACTAATGAAAGCTTCTCCTTTTTTCTCTCCCTCACCGATCCAGACCTTTGTTTAGCAAAAAAGGTACCCTCTTCCCTTCGCCTTCTTAGAAAGTAGCGCTTCTGTGAGTTGCTGTAGTGTTGTCAAATAAACCCCTAATGAGTAGCTTTTGATCATTCTACCATTGTGGTAGTGACAAGCGTATAGAAATACCTCTGTTGTCATGAGATAAAATTGCTTTTCTACTTGACACATGTCTAGAGAATCACTGTGGGTGGACAGAATAACCGTTAGATTGCATATTGCCGTTCTGCGTCAGATCTAGCCCGCTATAATAGCAGCTCCAGGTAGAGCAATCTTCCCCTGGGAACACTGCTTCTTAGAGAGTCACTGATCGTTGTCAATGTGAGAACTCCCGAGCCAGGGACTTTACTGGGATTGCACTGCCCCAGTCAATAGCAGTCAATAAACGGGTTCTCTGGTTCGACTTTCTCTGGAGTTGATTTATTCTCCTGGCCTGCTCCAATTTCTGTGGCAGTATGTTTCTCAAGTTTTGCATGCATAATGCTCCCCTATTTCAAAACTCACACGCAAATGTCACAAGACACTCCTGTGTGGCATGAGGAACAGTAGAGGGTTGTTCTCCATTTCTTCCCTGCTCACCCTTCTTAATTTTACAGACTGAAGCTGCGTTCCTTCTAAGAATCTTCTCACATGGGAAAAATAGGCAGTCTATCAATTGATGCGCATTAGTTATCATTTTCTAGGAACTCCTGACATTCGTCTGTTTGCAACTAAGGCGACTTTTTCTGAAAGACACCCTCTCTGCATTCCACAATTACTCCCCCAAGCAGCAATATCTAATCCAGCGCTACACTCCGGCACAGGGAAAGTTAGAATTACTCCCTGCCCTTTCTTCTCAGATGGATTACATTTTTTTT
>NW_009660102.1:0-1300 GCF_000708025.1 Charadrius vociferus | reverse complement strand
CACTATATTTTACTTTCTATTTATACTATGATTTCATTTAGGGTGCCTGTTGAGGTTATACTAGGTGTTATAGGGATGCAAAGTTATAGGCAGTCTTTGCCCTGAAGAGCTTAATAGATACGTATACAACACAGACCTATGGAAACATAAAAGAAAGAACTACTGAAGATGAGTACTACACTGCGTCTGGGAACCTATAAGCATGAAACGTCCTAGACCACATTGACTTCTCCTGCTTCATTTCAGTCCATTGGTTTAACATTAAAGAGCTTAGAATGCCTCATTTAGAACATTACTGGGAATTTTCATATTTAGTTCTTTATTACTAAGCTGATTTATAAGTATAGAGGAATCCTCTTTAAGAATAATTGTGAGGCAAATTCCCTTTGCTTTTGATAGGCTTCACTTACTTAGACGAGTAGTCTGAGTGAGGACATGGAAACCTAATCTGTTTTCTGTCTTCCTTTTGTGCTGGCAGTCTGCAATATCCTTATCTCAGTAAAGCTTAGAATAGAAGCTGTCTTTAGCGTCTGTGGAATTACTTTATGAGTGGTAGAGTGTGTTCTACAACTGTGATGTAAAGGCAAAATTGGTTAAGAAATTCAGTCTGTTTCAGAAAGGAGCGTTGAATGTCAGCTCTTCTTCTCCAAAAGCTTTTCTGTGCTAGTAGTGGAGTGGGTAACTAGGTGCTTAGATACACCATCAGGCATACAGCTGTCTCCTGGCCAGATGTTGTTTGGTGAATATTGTTAGACTCTGGGAGAGAATTAATGCGGTAATATTTGTGGTACCATAGAACCTCTAAATTTCTGAGTGTTGTTTCTTCTGTTTTAAGCTCACGTGTTTGAAACGACCTTTAGTTGTCATACATGAGCTGTTTGACAAGTCTATCATGGACATCTCCTGGTAAGTTGATTTCTGCTGCTCGTTACAAAAGCCGAAGTGTTGGTATTAACTTTAGGTATACGCATTAACTGGAAATTCCTTAAAACAGTACAGATTGTAGCTGTTGGAACAGGAGTAATTGGTTCCTGAAGTTTTTGACTCTGCTGCAACATCTTTGGTAGTCACATTAGCAACTAGCATGTGGTCACTTGAGATCGTGCAACGTTAAAATTGAATAAAAACTAAACACAGTAAAATGACACAGTAAAATACCTGTGCAATGAGTTCCTACTTGTTATGATTCTCAGATATATATATTTTTTTCATAGAATATGTATTTTATAACATGACATGGTGGACCTGATAAGTTTTACATGCATTATCATAAAAACATAGAATATCAGGTTGGAAGGGA
>NW_009660101.1:0-1298 GCF_000708025.1 Charadrius vociferus | reverse complement strand
AGACTCCACTGATGGAAATCAAAAGGCTGCCCCCACATCTCAGCTGTATGAGGATGTTTACTTCCTCCCCCAGAGTTTTGCTTCTGAATCAAAACCCTGCTGTTAGGAAAAAAAAGTCTTCTGCAAGCTTTGGGGGGAGGTTGTCATGCCACCTTGCTCTTAGGGTGACAGAGGGAAATGCTGCCCTTGACAGGGGAGGTAACTAATGAGGCAAGGACATGCAGGAACAGCCTTGATGTTCAGGAGAGACTCTTTAAGGTCTACAGTGTTCAGCCAGCTGTTGACAAAAATTTCCTCACTGTGGAAGGGCTGAGGAGGATTCATGGTGAGGAGTACCCACCCAGCTTGGTGCCAGTCCTTCCACTGTGCTGATCTTTCCTTTGCCTTCAAACTCAAACCTCGGTTACCTTCCAAAATTACATCCAGAAACAAAAAGATTCAGGGATATTAACACCAATGTTACCAATGGTTGGATGGGAGCAGGGTTTGGCTGCTAGCATCTTTATCAGTTAAGCTTGTGGAAGATATTACTTCCCATTCCACCTCTCAGTAGAAGAGACATCTCCTTTGTCTATCTGCTTGCTGGATTTATGTCAAGTCAAGGCAGCAGGGACACCGTTGGTCTGGGCGTTTGCAACTTCCACGCACACCAGGAAGTACAGCTCATTGCTGGGATCAGTGGGGCATATTCCACTCATGCAGTTTGCAGGTCACCAGCAGTCTCTAACTGTGAAAGGCACATTTATCTTTCAGAGGACAGAAGTGTCTGTCCTAAAATAGTCAGGTCATTCATAAAAATTTGCAGGAAACTTGATGGCCTCTGCTGTACCAGATAGTCTCACCGTAGATTTCTGACTGTTTCTCTGAAATCTCCTACCTTACTTATGGTACCTACTACCATATACAGTATGTTAACTACTTAAAGTTACCTTTCACTGGTTAAGGTAGGTTTTTCACACATACTTGTTAAATATAACCTTTTCTCTTCTCTCTGTATGCAGCCTGAGCAAAAGAGGTGGCCATGTTTGCCCACATGGATAACAGCAGCGGTCCTTTTGTTCTCCCTACCTTATTGCTTTCACAGCAGAACAAGAACTACTCCGAAACCTCCATCCCTCCTGTTGGCTACGAGATGATGGAATCGCCCATAGGACCCAGCTCAAGCAGGAACCACACTATCTTGCAGTATGAACTGAGGCCGAGGGAAATTGCAGCAGCCACCATGGTTTTGGGAATGTTGTGGCTGGTTTCCATTTTTGGAAACTCCCTCGTTTGCTTAGTGATCCACAGGAGCAGGA
>NW_009660100.1:0-1300 GCF_000708025.1 Charadrius vociferus | reverse complement strand
CTGTGATTCTACGATTCTCAGAAGAAAACACCATATAAGAGTGAATTAGAGTGAACAAAGGTATAGGAATAATTTAAACTGATGAATGATCACCTTTATTCTCAACAGAGATAGACCAACAGTGTGATTTTAATTTGAGTCACAAAATTGATCTGTGGTGCAACGATCAGATAGGATCATAATCTAAACTGCAAAATAATTGATTCTTAGGAGTATGGAGAGCTTCGTAGGATAGTGTCTAATTTGAAGACTCATCTCAAGGTCATCAAATGGCAGAGCATAGTCTAGAAGACATATATAATGCCTGATTCCAACTGTCTATTCTAAGTGTTCTGTTAAAGCTCTTCCGTGCTTGTTCCGAGTTGTGACCATTCTGAATAGCAGTCTTCCTTGTGTATTATACCAGCTATGGTAATGAGAATAAACTGTTTGCTAGAAAGAGTTGTCCAAATGTTCCTCAAGTGTGGGCTGTTAAAAACATATTCAAGCAGATCAGCTGAGAGCTTTCATGCTACAGTGTGCCTACTCAAAAGCACATTGTAACAGTGATGATACAATTTTTCACAGAAATATTTCCACATTGTTCTTTTCATTTCTGAAGGATATTGCATTTCATAAACAAAAAAATAAGTGAACCAAATACTCAAAGTACTGTATTTTAATTTAATAAAAGCAATGTTTCTGAAAAAGACAGTGAACATATTAATATTGTGCTATAAGTTTTCAAAAGTTAAAACAATGAAAGCTTTATAAAGCACTTCTGAAGTTTAAATTACTATTGAGCTTCATGAATACTGAAAAAAAGTAGACAGTAAAGGGTCTATTGTACATTCACCATTAGGGACATGTAATTATTATACATAACTGAAGTTCACCATCCCCAAAACACATGTAAGTTCAGTATACAGACCAGAATACCACATGCTGTAATTTTTATATTGTTTTTTTGCTAGAAAAGGGGAGAAAGAAGAAATAACTTTCAGCCACTAGTGCAATGAACTGTATTGTGATTTGTCGTATATCTGAAGTTATGGTCTACAAGAACAGATAAAAGGAACCGTCAGGATGGGGACCAACACAGAACAGTGTCATGACGGGGATTTGCTCATGCGTAAGGAAATGGAATGGATGAAATGAGACTTGTAGAGGAAAAGATAATCTCTTACAGGCGTTCATTGAGCACCTGGACTATAACATCAGATCTTTGACATGATGGTTATCTACATATTCACACTGACATGCATACATTTACATTCTTATAGATATATGTGCAACCGTAGGACAAAAAAGGAAAAAAAAA
>NW_009660099.1:0-1293 GCF_000708025.1 Charadrius vociferus | reverse complement strand
CCTTCTGACCCAAACTATTCTATGATTTTATTTTCACAGGCAACCTCCTCAAAGTGCAAGAATGGCCCATCCAGATGTGCAGGGACTTGAGCAGCTGTAGCAGAGGACCAGCATGGATAAACATGAAAATTCAGACTCAGCTGAAACACAAAAAGGAAGTACAGAGAAGGGAGAAGCAAAGAGCAATTGTTTAAAAGGATTGTAGAGACATTTCCTGAATGAGCAGGGATGGAGTTAGAACAGCCCAAAACTTAGCTGGAGTTCAGTCTACCAAGAGTTGTCAAAGGCAACAAGGAGAGCTTCTGTAAGTACATCAGCAGCAAAAGACAGGCCAAGACAAATGCTTGTCTTGTGCTGAATGGGGTCGATGACACAGTGATGAAAAATACAGAAGACTAAGTCACTCTGTACTTTCTTTGTTCAGGCTTTATCGGTAAGTTTGCTCTCACCTTACCAGGTCTCTGTGCCTAACAATAGAGTTTGGGGAGTGAGGAAAATAGAGGACAATAGTACCAGGAACTACTCTGGCACACTGGACATATGTAAAGCCATGGAAACAGCTGAGATGTGTCCAAGTATACTGCAGGAGCTGATGCCATTTTAAGAGTGCTTTCTGCCATTTTTGAAAGATCGCAATGATTGCTGGAGGGACCAAGTGACTGCAAGAAGGACATGTTACACTGGATTAGATAAAGTTAAGGAGAGGGGTACAGGAAATTACAGGCTCAGTAAAGAGCAGAACAAAATCTTGGGACTGGAACAACTCTGAAAAAACACAGTCTGATAACCAACCCTCTGGAAAGCACCTCTGCAGAAAAGGATATTGCGCCTTGATGGGCGATAAGTTGAACATCACTATCTGTAGCATGTCCTCACTGTCATAAGGGCTAAGCACTTTTTGAGCAACATCAACAGCAGTGTAGCCAGTCAGCTGAGGAAAGTGATGGTTTCCCCCAACTCAGCTACCACGAGACCATATTCAGAGTACTGCAGCTAGTTTTGGGTTAAGTATGAGAGTGACAAACTGAGGAAAGTCCCGCAGAAGCCACCAAGAAGTTCAGTGGTTGGAGCACACGGCATACAAAAAAGGATTGAGAGAGCTGGAATTGTTTAGCTGGGGGACGTAAAAGCTGTCTTCAACTACAATAAAAGGGTGATAGAGGACATAGGCTCATCTCTGAGATCCACAGTGAAAATAAAAGAGGCAGCAAGGGAAATTCAGTTTGGATATTAAGATTATAGCTTTTGTCATGAGAGTAATTAAGCACTGGAGCAGGTTGCTCAGAGAGGCTA
>NW_009660098.1:0-1294 GCF_000708025.1 Charadrius vociferus | reverse complement strand
GTAAGATGTCATGTAGAGCATTGTGTCCAGCTCTGCTCAGCTTTGCTCAAGACCAGCTTTCAAACTGGCTTGCATTTAGGGAAGAGGCAGTGGGCTGATCAGTGAAGCAGTGAGCTTCTCTTACCCAAAAAGATGTAAAGAGCCTGATCTGGTCAGCCGTGACAAGAATGAAGGGATAATCTTTGCAGCATCGTTCCAATAGAACTGGGTGGATGTGGGGATATTGGAGGAGGTAAGAAAGCTGACACCTCTTAAGATGGTGTTTGATAACGTGGTAAGTGGGATTACGTGAAAAGGGTAAAACCACTAAAATAGCAGAGCAGGGAGGCTGCTGATGCAGGAGGCACATTCCAGGTCTCTGTTCTTGTGAACAGATTGTCTTCAGCAAATAACTCAACTCTTTAGGAAAAATATTGAAGGGCTATTTAAAAAAAATATTTAAAGTAATACATTTCTAGTTGTCTTTTAGGGTTTTGATTTTTCTCCTTGCCTTGCAAAAAGCCTGTTTCAATAACATGTACCAAAACAGGTGGAAATTTGGCATATACTTGTTACTTCCAGAGCAAAGGCTAGAGTGATAGTAAAAAATAAAAATTACATCTAAAGAAGGCATGGTTCAATTCAGCCTTGACCATACAGCAATGAGTTGTCAGTAGCAGAATCTTGGCTTTGCTTAGTTTTAATTTATACCATCAGAAGTTTGTTCCAGTTCTGAAACACAGCTCTGAAGTCACAGAAGGGGTGATGAGGATTTCTGGTTAGAATTCAAAACGTAGGTAGAACTAACTGTGGTATGCATGGCAATGAAAATGAGTCTTGTTTTCACCACTTATGTATGAAAAATAGATAAAACTAAATGCACAGTTTCTAGTGTACCCACCATGCTAATAATAATAATAATACACGATACTTACCAAATTAACTGAAAACATCCATGCTCTAGATTAGCAGATACTGTCTGTGTGTCACACGCTGTTCAAAGGGCCTTAATATCTTGGGTTTTCTTTAAAAATAGCATATCACCAGCTGTGATGCTGTAGAGTCATGTTTTTGTGGAAGACATACAGTAGGTTTCATGCAAGATCAGCAGCTACTTAGATCATGCCAGTTACACCATTTTGGTACAAACCTGTTGAAAAAAAGTGAATGTATTAACCCAACTGCTTAATGTATTGTAAGGGCCACCAACACATTGCCAATTTATTACATTTAAATTAAACAAGAACCTTTTTAGTACATGAAAGTGATGGAGTGGTTAGGGGTTGAGCTGCTGCAAAGCAGCTCTGCAGAGAGG
>NW_009660097.1:0-1295 GCF_000708025.1 Charadrius vociferus | reverse complement strand
CCTTCAGCCCAAGTTGGAAGCCTTTTAAGCCTCAGTCACTACATCCCTACCTTCTCTACTAACAAGCACTAAAACTGGCATATTCCGGGTCCAGAAAATGACCCAGCTGTAGAGAAATCAGAATTATCACTTAGACCTTGATACAAGACATCTGAAATGTGTTAATGATTACAAGCTCTGCTATAACCAGCACAAAGCTATTTGCTCTCCTTAAAACTCGTAGGGTTCAGTTCCTGAACAGCCAGAACTTATGATAGGACAATTTGTAGAAATGTAAGAAGAAAATATGGAAGGCAGAAAAGGAGCAAAATCTCATTTTCATGTTAGTTTTGTATAATGGTTAAGCACAGCCCTGACCTTCCGTTCCTCCATAATGATTTTCTGCCATGTTTGATTTTCTGCCAAGACCTGTCATCTGCTCCTATTCAGTAGTTTCTTATGAAGATCTAAGAACATATTACTTGAATTCTATCTCCCTTTTGTTTCTATTTTTTTTGCTCAGGTGTGAAGAATTCAAGATACACATAGTATAGTCTAGAGAAAGAACAATATTGTAAACAGCTTTTATCCTAACTGATTTCTAAAGACACAAATACAGGTACGTGAGCACCAAAATAATAATCTGCACTTCTAGTAATATCTGAGACTTCAACATGAAAAGAAACTGAATCAGTGATGTAAGGGTTCTTGCCCTTCTCAGCCAGTTCAATGGAAGATGGCTTAAGACCCAATTCAGATCCAAGTAGGACAGAGTTTCATTGACTTCATGTGTGCTTGCACTTAGGGCAAGATGTTTATGTTCAGGAAGATGCTTTTTCCCTATATCACCTCTTTTTTGACTTGAAATGCTAGATTATGTTATGTAGTAACCAAGGAATTACGATTTTTATATCATTTTTCCTCAATGGAATGTAATTTCAAGATATACCTTATTTTAATATCATTAGTACTGCATTTACCCACATATGACTCCTGAAAAACAGAGCAAGACTGTGACGGATTCTTGCCACTACTCCTGTGGACCACATCCAGTCTCTGAGACTCATGAGTGGATCTTGCCAGAAGACATCAAAAGATAAGTTTCAAATTAAGCCTTAGAGTAAAATGCACTAAAAAACCTGCCATTCGTGATCTGTTTTCATTTTGACAAGTTGTTAGTGAAGTTTCATAATGTTTTTTCCAGCCTGATAGTTTTATAATTCTGCAATTGTTTCAAAGTAAAACATAACTGAAAAATAACTGAAATCTCCTTTCATTCTAAAATTTCAGGTTCATATTTGTGTGTATTTTTTTTT
>NW_009660096.1:0-1294 GCF_000708025.1 Charadrius vociferus | reverse complement strand
GACTAGATGACATCCAGAGGTGCCTTCAAACATCAACTAGTCTATAATTCTGTTTCATGTATTAAAAACACAAATGTTCTTTACCTCAGCAGCAGCATGCGTACTGGCAGTTCTCTCCTCCTGCTGATATGTTCAACATGTGAAAAGGTTTAAGTCTTCTATATTCTCCAGCAACTTATGTTATGTAGTCAGGACAGCATTTATTCCAACAAAGACTTACACAGGTGGCTAGAAGAACCTGTGCAGCTTGTGAGTACTGATGTCATACTCAAGGTAAATCATATCATTAAGACAGCTGCATAGAATACAAACATCAAATTCCTACCAAGGGACATACCTAGCTGTCGAAATAGACATTTACATGGAAATACAATCTCACCTCTTTACTCTTGAGAATCAGACATACATAGGATTCCAGAGTGCCTGAAGGGATTTCCCTTTATTCTGGATAGCCTCTCAAAATAAAGGTGATTCTTTTATTTCACAGAATAGATTTCCTCTTTATAGGATCAAGAAGAAGTCATGCTTGTCCAGGAACTCTGGCTGTCAGAAGTCAAACACACTTATTGCAAAATCCATTAGTCCTCCCTTTTAATCTGCAAGTCTAAAAAACTTGTATGTTTACAGGTGCTTCCTCTTGAGTCTTTTTTAGGATGAGCTATGGGTTCAAAGGAAGCACCTGCACAGATGTTTAGCATAATATGATACTCCCATTAAGCTAAATGGAGAAGTGGAGTTGTAAGCTTCAGTTTTGATCTACTGGTTATTCCTTAAAGATGTAACTAAGTAGACCTCTGTCAATTAAGAAAGACTATTCCATTAGCACAGTGTCTATCAAAGAAAAAATTAAAAGCTTTTCTATCAGCGCTTTGCCAAACTTAATTGGTAATAGGGTTGCTTATCTTAAGTTTAAATTCCTTCTACAGGAATCCACATCCCCTCTGGAAACCTTCTACAGATCCCCAAGACAAGAGATTTCAAATCTACTCTATACATTATTAATAGAAACTCAGTAATTTCTATTTAAATCTTAGTAAGTTAATGATAATTTGCCAACTTAACACCAAGAAAACCCACAACTTATCTACAGCACTGCCAGAAGGAACATAACCTAAAAACATGCAAAGGCCCTTCACAGGCTAAAAGCAGATGAACTGCCAACACCTACTCACAGTCCTTCAACTTCAGCACAATTTATCATGGGTAAAACAGTGTGCTTCAGTGCTACCATTCATGAGTAAGACCTAAAACAGTAGATGCAGGAAAAAAACACAAAAAAAACCAACAACAACAA
>NW_009660095.1:0-1292 GCF_000708025.1 Charadrius vociferus | reverse complement strand
TCTTTCACAATTTCCATTAAGCAGAGGAAAAGCTGGCACTCAGAGCAAACCAAAGATCTAGTGTTATGTTAGTCATGTACTAAAGGATTGCTGTTACATACAAAATAATTCATCTGCTATGTGCACATAAAATAGAAGGCAAACTTCTACTGGTAAACCAGAAAAACCATTGCCCAGCACCTTCTCTCCTAAAAGGTGAGGAGGAATGATCATCAGCTCAGAGTTAAAGGACAACTTCAGTCCTCTTGAGCTCTTGTTCTTGTAATTAAACAGAAATAGAAGCATAGATTTTTGGGCCAGCTGCAAGGATGCTGGAGTACATGGAAACTCCAGTCCTGGAACTGTGGAAGAATCGCACTTACATTGGCTTTCAAGGTAGCCTTAAAGTTCACAATGAAAATTAGTCACCTGGCATGGAGATTTCAGTAGTGTCTTTCTCTGTCTGCAGGTATATAGGATACATTTGTGATCTAATAGCAGACAAGCCCATCATTCCTCACTGCAAACCACTTACTATCAAGTCAGTCACCCTCAGTCCAGTCCCCTGTTTCAACAAGCAACGGAATGGGTGCCGGCCCTTCTGTGACATTCTCAGCGGAGAAACCAGAATCCTTACCACTTCCCAGGAGTATGAAAGAATGAAGTGAGTTGCTGTGGTCTCCTCCCATCCTTAGGAGGCTTTCGTTTTGGGTAATGTGGCTAATAGCTGTGCTGCAGTCATTGCCAGACTGCCTGATAAATGATGGAGGATGTTTACTAATTGAAAGTTAGTGCCTAGTGTTGAAGGCCGTCATGTGGTGGGATACCTCCACAGAAGAGAGTTCAGTGCTGTGTTGGTTTTCCCTGTGAAATGTTTGTATTTCAACTAAGCCACTAAGCACAGCACAGAATGCACCTTCTGTGTGCTTCGCCTGAATGAGGTGATAGCTGTTATGTTGACGTTGTTGATGGGTGGTAATGGCATTGTGGAAGGGAGCTTAACTGTGGATTTCCTTCTCCTCCCCTCAAAGAGAATACCGTGTGCAAGAAGGGAAAGTCCTAATTCCACTGGGAGCCACTGTCCATGGAGATGTTGTTGTTTCTGTCTACCATATGAGATCAACCATTGGGGGACGCCTTCAAGCAAAAGTAGGAGTTCGTTTAACTTCTCTTGCATGGTAGAGGCGATGTAGCTAACTGAGATGACTAAATATGGGGTCTAAGAATGCACATGGCACCTTGTGATGTAGAAAGCTTCCTTATTTGACAATAGATACAACACAAATTTGAGCAGTGCCAAGTGAAAAAAAAAA
>NW_009660094.1:0-1291 GCF_000708025.1 Charadrius vociferus | reverse complement strand
AAAAAAAAAAATCATGAAAATGACTAATGTTAGTGGAATGTCTATTTCAGCCGAAAACACTAAATAGGTAATGTCTGTTTTGCGTACATGTCTGTCCATTTTAAATTGCCAAGTTCTCCGAGGAATCTGTATGCCTCAAGGTTCCTTGAGAGCAAGAAGATATAATCATCTGCATGTGTCCTGTTTTCACTGTATCTATAAGTACCACAAGAAAAACATGTTCCCTTGAAAAACTGGAAAAATGCAAACAGACCATTTGTCTAGCCAGTCTCTGCACGATCAGCATTCTCGGTAATTTTAACTTTTCTTAACCAACTAGAACCAGAACAGATCTGTGTCTTAAGAGATTAGTGGCACAAAAGCTATGTATTCCAGATAGGATAAAAAGCCATGAATATAAGTTCTCAGTGCCCAAGTGTTTCTTTTTAACATAAATATGTTGAGGCAAGACTGTTAAGCCTCCATACACACAACTTTGTGGAGCAACAGACTCTGTATGGGTTTTGGTGATGGAAAAGTAGTACATTTTCAATTCCTGAACATATTTTTCATGCAAGATGTAGAAGAACAACTAGCTCTGACTCATGGGTCTTGTCATATTTGATAGATAAGAACAAAAGCTTTTTGGAACCATTGTGCTCGGGGACATTTCAAGCAGTCTTATCTGACACTTCCTCTATGTGCAGGTAGCAAAAAAAAGAAAGTCATTGGAATCCTCAAACTCAGAAGAGGTGGTGCTTCAGGCTTCAACATACTTCATGGCAATCTTACCATCAACAGCACAACTAATCCATGGTAAGGGTATCACTTGGAAAGAGATGAGACAACACAAAAAAGGGTAGGAGCAAAAGGAGAGGTTCAGGCACAAGGAAATGAGGCAAGCACCATGTCATGTGTCATTAGAATCCTGGTCTAGCTGTATATTTAGAAACCTGATGCAGTTAGCAACCAGCGTTTGAGGAAGGTGTTTACAAACCTAAGGTGAACGGTCAAGCAATATCTATCCACAGGGTAAGGTTTCCTAACTAGAAGGAGGAAGCTAAAATAACTTAGGTGATAGAGACCAGTATGTCCTAACACAGTCTAAGTGAGGCTCTCAAAGACAGCATAGTCAGCTTTGGTTGCATTACAGTGTCATTTGGAAGCACCAGGCATGTACAAGCTTTATCATTCTTCTAAAAGATGGTATAACCACCACAGGATGACCTTGTACTAAATACCCCTCAATTTCACACTTAGGAGTAGGGATACAAACAGAAGATTAGAGCACACTGTAGGCCCTTCCAACTTT
>NW_009660093.1:0-1290 GCF_000708025.1 Charadrius vociferus | reverse complement strand
TTTTTTTTTTTCTAGATTGAATTACTTGCAGTAGCACTTTTCAAAGGGAACTATCATCTATTTGTCAAGGTTCTTATCAAAAATGGGCAGAAAAAGGTTGAAAATGGAGAAAAGTTTAATACACCCAGGAATTGGGCATATCTGAAGTGTTAGTCATCTGTCCTGATGCAAACACTCTTTTTGTTTCCCTCTTTTCTCCTCTGCCCTCTTCCTCTTCTTCAGGAGATCTTTTCATGATGCTTTGGCTAACTTCTCTGTGTGTAAGTTCTGACTGGGGTTTGGGAAGAGCATCTTCCCAATTAATGACATAGCCACTATTGTTCTAATTGCTTTTGTATTGCTAACCTGGAAATGTTTTATCCCTGGCTATATTTTAATTTCCCCACTGAGTCTTTTATCAGGGAGGGTTCAACTTTGAATCTCTATCTGGCCAGATAAAGCAATGCCATGTAGATAAATTCAAGGTGTAAATAGTAATGCAACCCTGCTTTTTATAGACTTGTCCTTTTCTGGGTTCATGATTTGTTATGCTGATGAAATGGTCAGGAATACTCTTTGCTTGCAGTATACTCTACACCATTACTTGCAGTGATAATATGATCATTTGTATATCCTTAAATGAAAGAGAGAAACCACTTAATTAAGTATAACCTTCTGTACAGACCTGTGGGGTACCAATCTGATTTCTCAGACTCATCCCAAGTCCACTTAGATTCGTAAAGCTCCACATACAGTGCGACCAAATATGCAGTAGAGTACTAGTGCATATTAGTTTGCATTAATATGTGTATACTAGATATTAAATCTTAACAGTAGGCTTTCTACTAATATACTCTTGTTCTTTGCATTTTACATTTTCGATTATAATTAGTAGCAAGAGGTGCAGGCTGGATTCTCCCTGCAGAAAAATAAAATGCAATCTGATGATAGCTAGCGAGGAAAGGGAATGCAGATACCCGAATGGTACATGGAGCAGCTACAGTACAGTTGTATGCTGGGTTGCCTGTGGATCTCCTGAGCCATCACAGCTTGTCCATTATTTGTATTGAGTTCAAAGATGGTTCCATTAGAAAGATGGAGTGCAAGTCCTCCACACAAACCAAAGATGCTTGTTTAGTCTTACAGCTCTCCTTTCATCTCTGTTCCTTAATGAGTCTTGGCTTTTCCCTCTTTGCTGTCTTCACTGTCATGTTAATGCAGCTGACAGTGAATGCTGTCCTTTTTTTAATCCCAGTCATTTTAGGTTTGGGTTATCAAGCACCCAACTCACAGTGACTCTAGGATCAGACA
>NW_009660092.1:0-1290 GCF_000708025.1 Charadrius vociferus | reverse complement strand
TTTTTTTTTTCCTCCTTAGGTTCTACAGTGAAATGACCTTACAGACATCCTTTTACAGGAACATTGTAGATGTAGGTTTATTTTCCCTGTAATATCAGCCCTCAAGCAGAAGTGGAATAAGGGGAGCACTTAGGCTGGGGAGTTTGGACACTTCTGCATTAGGTGCAATATGTTGTCATGGAATTTTACCCAGGCATTGCCAAATATTCAGTTAAATGATGTTACGTTAATGCCTGTAAAGGTGGTGGCAGTACAGCTCCACAGATGTATGAGTTTTTAAAACAGTTCAATTTAAAACAAGTCTGCTTTCTCCAATCCACTTTGTTCTTTTAGTCACTCCTTTGCTTTCACTAGGAATTAATGTTGCATCCTTAACAATTCAGTTTGTTCCTAAAATATTATAGGTCCCCATGGAACGACAGGTGACTTTTATAGGAACTAGCCCAAAGTTATTTTCTGTTTTATTGAGGGACACTTCAAAACTCCCTATGATGGTTTTCTGGATCCAGTTATAAGAGAATCAGAAAGCTTATAAGACTTGTGTTTCCTAATAACCCAAGTAATTTTCCTTTCCATCCACCAAGACAATTATATACTTTGTTATTTTACAGCTCCTAAATATACCTCCAAAGGCATTACGAATCATATATTAGCTTTATATTTTTTTGGTAGCAGTGAGCTTTGGAAAGTTTCAACATGATTTTAAAGTGAATTTTCTAGTGCTAGAGCCTGTCATGAGCTGGTCTTTAGTGTTAGATGTCCCTGGCCAGTTGCCAGCCTCAACAATGTATTTTGGAAAAATGAGATATGGGAAAGCAACTGTACAGAGCCACAGGAAGAGACAGATCAGTAGTTTGTCTATTTCCTGAGGTTTACATTAAGAAGGCAAAAATAATGGCTATTATTGCTCTATAATGATTGAAAAGATCTACTGGCACTGTTATCACTGGACTGTTTTGCATAAAGCACCATAATGGTTATTCAGGATGACTTTTAGTAATTACTGAATAACTTCTCTTGCTCTAGTCAGAGCTGAAAGCTCTGGACTTCGCCTGTTCAGAACTTATTGGTAAACTCGTAGTTACAAACTAGTTCTCTTTCGTTCTTTGTTCCACTTTGCTCAAAGAGCTGTTCGATGCCTTTAGAGCAGAACATAAAGTGATATTCTGTTGAACTTGAACCTCAAAGCTGACGCAGTGATTGTATAGAAGCTAGCACAGGGAGATGAGAGCAGATGATTTTGATAGTCAAAGGAGCACTGAAATTCTCTGCAGTGCTTTTGTTTGGTTT
>NW_009660091.1:0-1289 GCF_000708025.1 Charadrius vociferus | reverse complement strand
CATTTTAATTTAGGTAATGACAGGTATCTAAGATTCACAACACATTCCCCTGTCTCCTCAGTGGTGTCTAAAATCAGCTCATATGCTTTTGGAGCATTGTAGTCTAGGGCATCCCACAGGTTTGGGTGGCTCAGCCCCACTGAGATTAATGAAAGCTGTTGAAGTTTTCCTTAAGCTCTTGCAGTAGGTATGTGCTTAAAACTCACTTAGACTATGCGTGTGTAATTCAAAATGGGGTAGTAGTTAATTGATTAGAGCATATGCACAGTAAGTTGGAGACATATATCCCTATCTGCAGTCAGTTTTCAAGTCCTGAGAGCATGCCCTGGCCAGAGAAAGCTGTGTGGTCTCTGGGGACAAGGAGCTTCCTGCAGAAGTCGTGCTCTTCCATGCCAAAGACTGGGAATGCAAATTAAGTCTGACTTCAAGGGTAGTCTCCTGTTTTGCTAAACTATAAAAAGGAGGAGTGCTGGCTTATCATGCCTGTTGCAAGGTCTCAGTACGCATTTTTTATGAGATCCACTTCACTGCTATAAAACCATAGCCACGCTGAGGTAGGAGTTGCATGGCTTTCAGTTCTGGAAGCATGCATTTGAGACCTGCTTAACATCTCTCACTAGTAGTGGGCAGTCATGGAAGTGACACACTGTCAATATCTGAGACACACAGTTTTGCAAATCTCTCTCTGGCTGACTGAAACTTGTATTTCCATTGCTTTGTTCGAACTGGGGAAGCTGATATGTGATTCAAACCAATACCCTGGCTCCCTATGCTATATATGTATAATGGGGAGAGGCAGACTTCAGCAAAGCCTGCTCTTTTCCATCAGCAGGGCTGCAAAGCCAGTGCAAAATAGGTTGTAGCAGATGCACGTAAATTGGATGCCTGCAGTAATCTGGGGGAGCACTCCAAAATCTGAACAAATCCTAAGTGGTTCAGGAAAGCATGTTGTTGTTCAGCTGGTGCCAGTCTCGGCTGTCATGGAGAAAGCTAGTATTATGCTGAGGTTTTGTATTGGTTTGTAGTCCACTCTTGTAGATCAGACCTCTAGAAACAGAGCAATAAGGGTGTCTCCTCAAGGCAAATGAAAAATTCCTACTTTGGCAGTTATAAGCTAGCTGACTACGGTGTCTCTGACATTCACCTACATAAAATACCTGAGTATTTCATCCAGTATGTAGACTGCTGTCTTGCGATGCTTTGTGCTATTAAATAGTTGCTGTATTTCTCAGTAGTATTGGGTAGCATGAACTTCTGGTTTTGCATATTTTTGTAATTGTGACTTTTTT
>NW_009660090.1:0-1286 GCF_000708025.1 Charadrius vociferus | reverse complement strand
TGCAACAACTGTTGGCATCTTTCAACAAAATGTAAGGAATGGTTTGGTGAAGTAGACATTTAGCCTCTTTTCTGCTGATGGAGACCCATTTGGCTAATGAGTTTCTAAGAGTATTCTGTTAGTTGCAAACACGGCAAGACGGTTGATTGCTGATTTGGTCACTGAGTCACGAGATATTGGCAGGAGAAGGGATGTATTGCGCTAAATGCAGACATTTGGGGTGCTGTGAACCAGTGCTGCTTGTACTGCCGTGGCAAGACTGTGTGGGTATCTCAAGATCATCTCCATGTCTGACCGCAGCAAGCCGGAGACCGGACCTGGAATCCACCTCGTCTGCTTCACCGGAAACCACAAGGACTATGATGGGTAAATAGCCGGTGATTCCCTTCATATGTTGAGTACTTTGGCAGTGTTTTTCTCTGCAGCGTTGAGGCTGTTGAGATGTTTTGACATCCTGAGAAGTGAGTGCGCAATGCGATGGGTCCCTTATGGCTCCACATTAGCAATTGCTCCATTTGTAAGCTTTCTGCTGCCTTTTTGGGGGTTCCACTTCTAGGTTTACTCTGTTACCTTGGGCTACCTACACCAGTTGAAAGACAGCATCATGCTCCTAAGGGGAGTGATGCTGTGACACGGAAGCCTGCGCCAAGCAGGGCCATGTCTCCTTGTTTATAGTTGTGTCGTGATACCACGCGTGCGACAGTGGCCTGTCTGAAGACCTGAAGGTGGTTTTTGTGTTTGATCTTAGCTACTCGAAGACCAAGGCTGAAGTCCACCACTCCTTCCTCCCTGGCAACCCAGAGAGCTGTGATGGGTAACTAGCAAACCCCTTCTTTTTCCGTTTTCCCCTTTCTCTCTCGCTCCCCATCACGCCTCCCATCCCAACCACCTGGCATCCTTGTCATCTTCCATGGAGAGTATGAAGACTTGCTGGTGCAGCTTGGCTTGCCGAAGCACTCGCCACAGTTGTTCTGCAATTCTGTTGTTTGATCCCATGCTTTTTCCATTGCTAATGAGCATTGTCTGCGGGAACTCAGTGACAGCTTGCGTGGAGAACAACATAATACCGCACCTTGCCTTCAGCTGCCATTCCCCTGCTGCATTGCGTTTTGGTAGCGGTCGTTCTTTCTCTGACGCATTCAAGTATGACAGCGTTCTTAAGAGGCAAATTCCGTCTGGGCTGGCACAAGAGGACAGCACTGCCCGTCAGCTGCCCACCCGGGTCTCCTGGTCCAGGGGTGCAGCTAGTGGTTGCTTCAGCGCTGGCTTTCAAGGTTGTCATCTGC
>NW_009660089.1:0-1289 GCF_000708025.1 Charadrius vociferus | reverse complement strand
TTTTTTTTTTTTCTCATCTCATTCATAGATTGTGAATGTTTTGGGATTGGTTCTGTGTGATGAAGACCTAGTTTATGGCTGGGACTGCTATCTAAGACAGCAATAGAATGAAATGGCAATGGTAACAATAATAATATGCATAGATCTGGAGAGGGATCATATGTATTAAATCTGTCTGGGGTTGCCTCTCAGTTTTATGCTGTATGACTAGATCCATCTGTTCCAAACACAGCTATTGTATGGTGCTGTATGTTTTAAACCACGGACCAAGCTGACAACTTTCAAAATGCTACTTCATAATAAGGTGTCATATTATCCTCCTCCAGCTATTTCACACCTCTAGCTATTCCCTTCCGGCAGATTCTAAAATGAAATTAGTGTGTGGGTCAGTAAAGATTATGCACAGCAAAGAAGCAATGAAAAATGTTTGAAAGAATGTTAACCAGCACTTTACACCTTTATTCCCAGAGGCAGTGGGGTGATCACATACAGTATACATTAATACGAAATCAACACAAATCATTTATAATGGCCTGAGCATCATGTTGAGAAGAAGAATGGAGAATACATAACATACATAAAATTATAATAAACTATCATAATGTGGACAAAACGGAATCTATTAACCAAGACAGTCATTTTCACGTACTCCAGTGAGCTCTTTCTCCACTTCTCACTCAGAGATAAATGTCAGAACACTAGAGAGCTGTCGTGTGCAATTTGCCTTAGGTAGCCCATTGTATCTACTGTTGTCTCTCCTAATACAAGCATGTATGACTCCGGATCTGCAGAATATGCCAGCTAGTTCTCCGTTATCAAAGTGACTGACGTGATAGAATAAGCAAATCTGTCCCTTAGAGCCTCCTTCATTAAAGAGTCCTGATTTCCGGAGCAAACTCATTTAGGGTTTGTTATAAGCTGTTGCAAGGTTTTCTGTAATCCTACAAATAATCTCCAGACCATCTCCTAGTGGACTTTTGCGATTCCTTTCCAAGCATGCTACTCTGATTTCTGATGTGCCACTGAGAGGCATGTTTTTGAGAATATATGATAGTTAATATTTTACTTAACTATTTCTGCAACAGAGTAAAACCTTTTTCTATCGAGGATCCTGAATGCCATGTCACAGTAAGAGAGAACTGAGTTACCGGACAATTAGATTTTCTAGGACAGGTAGCATGCTGCTCCCCTCTCTCCCTTCCTCCCTGACACAGTGAGTACTCTTCTAGTCACAAAACTGATTCATGTGCACAACGCAGAAAGGTAGCTACTCGCCTTCCAGTGGTCTG
>NW_009660088.1:0-1289 GCF_000708025.1 Charadrius vociferus | reverse complement strand
TGATTCTGAGAGCACTCAAAATCAAACCCTGTCTCATGTGCCCATCTCTAGCTGACCAGGGTGTGATGGGGAATGCAATGACAGATTTGGATGCTAATTTGTAATTGAAGATATTTTGAACAAATCTACTGTTTGTTGTTATGTTGATGCCTTAGCTACCTGCAACAGCACTGCAGAAATAAATTCAGATCATACTTTGTATTCTCTGAATGACTTGGCTAAGGATATAGTTTAAGTTTAGTATCTTGGAAATATTTTATGCACAGGATGGGTTTCCTGCAATATAATCTGTCCTCCACTGAGGCGTTCTTCTTTGCTTACAGGAAAGAAATTTTCTCAGAGTGTCTCTTCGAACCATGATAACACATAATCCTGGGCACAACTGTCAGGCTTAGCTGAAGCTATGACCCCATCTATGTGTTTCCCTTTCTCGTAGGTCAGCTCCATGCACTTAAATCCTCATAGTTTCACTGAAGTTAGTTGAGGCATGTCTTATAAGCTGTTAAAAACTGACACTGGGACATCGCATTTTCAACTTCACCTTTCCCTTTAGGGCTCTGAAAGAGCCAGATGTGTTTTTCGTGCTGATGGTGCTTCATAGTCAGCCCTTGAGGGAGCAAAATACTTCTATAGAGAACCAGTTCGTGCATACAACCATCCATATATTTGTATGCATAGGTGTACATATAAAGTGTGGTGCGGTGCAGTATGAAAACTAGCACTCTTTTATTGGTGTTTATGGTGTCTAACAGGCTAAATTCCCTGTGAAGATCTCATATGAATTCCCACCATTAGTCACATGCTAATGCCCCTCTGCCAGGAGAACCTGGGTTATCAGTATTTTTTCTTGTGGAGTTTATCTTGCTTGAAATAGGTTTAGAGGGTAGAAGAGTGAGTGGGCTAGCAGGTAGGTTAGGGTAAGTTTGTTCTAAGATTTCCTTTGAGGGAATTTGCTTCTGTTCTGCCTTCTTTCACTGTGAGCTCAGTATTTTCTGCGAAGAAGAGAACTTGTTTTGCTTACAGTTTCTGGGTTTGCTGCAGTTCTGTGTTGTTGCAGGCTGTATTAAATTTCCAAAGTGAATGAAAAGAGTGAAAATAAAAGAGCATTTTTAGTATTTTGGCAAAGAATTCCAGGGATTTTTGACTGTTGTAGATGTTAATGACTGCTAAGTGGTGAGTAAGTCAAGTATCAAAAATACATGAGTACAGAAGAACAATATTGTATTTAGTCCCTGTTTTTTTTAGGCAATGCTGTATTTACTCCCTGGTTGGTTTGGTTTTTTTTTTTT
>NW_009660087.1:0-1288 GCF_000708025.1 Charadrius vociferus | reverse complement strand
GGTAAATAAAATACTAAGTGTTTTGCACCAAGGAGAGGACAGTTCTTTGTGGATCCCAATAAGAAAGGCACAAACACTTGCAAGGCAGATAACTATTAATTAATAGCCCAGAAAAGCCAATAGCAAGTTAGGAAATCTTACGTCTCTTCTGATGCTGGGAACCCTGAAATGTTACAGCATTGACTGGACCTCTGGTCAGGGACAGCACACAGCACAGATCCCGTCCATGGTGATGTTCACCAACTCTGGGATCACTAGTATTCCTCCAGGGTCTTGCTCGCAGTACAGATTCATCAGTCACTGACAGAATCAAGCTGGGAGTGAGGACTTAGCTTTTAAGACTCCCTTGGACAATGTACTGCTGTATTCTTGTCTCATTAATAAAGCTGCAGTCCCAGAACTGTTGTGTACAATAATTCACATGAACGAGACAATATACTATATGTATACTTAAGATTACGTGTGCATTGACAACACATTGAGTAATTATGTGTTGACTGTGCATACATTGATTAATTATACCATTAATTAGATATGCCTTGATTAAGTAGCAGTCACATAGTATCCATGATACAGAGGCATACACCTCGATTAGTGGTTATGTTGACCACTAACTCATCACAGAATAGTCATCCACTGCTAGCTACTACAGTAGGTAAACAAATCATCATTGATAAGGTTAATTCTGTAATTGCGAACATTTTGGTTCAAAGTGTTGCTGATTTTCTGATTTCTTATGGATCGAAGAAGTATTGCTGTTCTAAGCAAAGGTCACTTAACTAACGTAAAATTTCCTTTATAAAAGGTTCTGAGGTGCTCTGCAGTTCTTGTTGTGTCTTGCTGACATTCTTCCCCTCCCACTTGGCCACTGCTGTCGTTGTCCTGTGTGTGGAAGAGTCCTGTTGTGAGCAGTTGAGTTCCATCGTCTGATTAGATAGAGTGTAAATCATAGTTCTTTTTTTCTTTTGAGATGCTGACAAAGTTGGGTAAAACTGTGAAAAGAAAGTAGCAAAAATTTCTGCCACCAACGTGTCTGTGGCCAGTGAGGCGCACTAGTTTCCTGTTTTTGTTTGTGACAAGAAAATGGCACCTTGTGAAAGAGCGTTAGAATCCGATTTCTGAGAAGTAATTTCAGAATTCGAGCTTACCATCTTTATGCCTTGCTAATTGTAGCTATTTTGACAGAGAATGTAGATTAACCAATAAAGATTGCTCAGTCTTAGAAGAACTGATTAAAACATTGAAGATAAATACCAGTCTTTTTTTCTTTCTTTTTTCCTTTTTTTTT
>NW_009660086.1:0-1288 GCF_000708025.1 Charadrius vociferus | reverse complement strand
TGGGCTGACCTTGGCTGGCTGCCAGACACCCATCCAGTCGCTCTTAGCAGAACAGGAGGAGAAAATAAGATGAGAGCCTGCTACTGCATGGGCTTGTTATCAATATACAAGATGCAGCTTCCTTCAGGGCATGTCGATCTGCACCACCCCAGTCCTTCATGGGCTGCATGGGGACAACCTGCTTCACCATTGTCCTCTCCACAGGCTGCAAGGGAATCTCAGTTCCAGCATCTGGAGTGCCTCCTCTGATTCCTCTGACCTTGGTGCTTGCAGGGCAGTTTCTCAGAATTCTTTTCCTTGCTCCTCAATGCCTGTGTAGCATTTTATCTTTTTTTAAACCTGATTTTCCTGAGGTGCCACCAGCAGAGCTGAGGGGGTCAGCCGTGCCCTGCAGCTGGCTGGAGTTGGCTGGAACCCTCTTTGTCTGGCATGGAGCAACCCCAGCCTCTCCTCACAGGAGCCACCCTGCAGCTTTTGGCTGCCAGCATCTGGGCACCTACTCCCAATACATTGACACAGGGTACTGAGATAAATTTTGCTTCATGTCTGTGATTTTTCATTAATGAAACATGAATTATCTTTTTAATTGCATGTATCAGCAATAAAGAATTACATTATAAACTGATGGTCCCATGCTAAGTTCTTCACTTGGTTACTAAATGGATTCTGACTCATTTAATCATAATTTGATGTTATTATTTGTATCATCGGCTCTGAGAAAGACAGACTCTGAGGAGACAAATTTGAAGAGCAGGATACCATTGTACTTCTAGTCTGAAACAGAAATGAAGCATTACAAATTGTATGATTTCAGCCTCAGGGTATTTTTGTGTGTGTGATGACTGCTTTTATTTGAAATAATTTCACTTTAAGGGCAAAGCAATCAGGGCAAATAAATCAAATGATACTCAAAACAATGTTCATATCAACACCCATAAAAATATATGCCTATAGAATAAGAGACAGCAATGAAGTAAATATAAATCCTTAATATACTTGAGTGAGTCCAGCTGATGTAAGGGGTTGAGCAAAAGCAGTGTAACCCTGAGAGCAAAGCCTTATGTAAACTTTTGTTTATTGATGTTGCTATGTTTTTGCTGGTTGTATAATAATAGCAATTACTATTCTTTGTATTTACATTTCTAATGCTGAGGTTGGATGATATTCTTATGACCAACATAAAATGCAGCAGTAATGCAAGGATCCCATCTGAAATGAAATTTTTAAGTGAAGCAAAGGATCCTTATGCCGTACAGCCTGCTTTATTTCACAGGTCAGTTATGGCTGG
>NW_009660085.1:0-1288 GCF_000708025.1 Charadrius vociferus | reverse complement strand
TATTTTATTTTTTCCCCAAACTTAAAAGAATGAAGTGAGGGGAAAAGAAGATTATCCCCAGCTATAATTTAGAAAGCTGAAGATGATCAAAGAACATACGCACTTTTATCAAGTACACTCAATCACACATATATTCTTTTTGGAAAGTCAAATCTCAAACAGACTACTTTCCTATGACAATAAACAAACAGCAACCTTTAAAGGAATATTCTCTTTACTAACCTCTGACATGTGAGCAGTGAGTATCTGATCCAACTCACCTCCCACACCAGACGTGAAAGAAGCTGACAGCTGGACTTACACGCAACCTCTTTTTACGAGGAGTAAGAAAAAGGCAAGCAGAGATGTCAGACAGACTCAGACATTAGTAACTAGATCTCTGAGGTAGGTTGGCCATGTGTCAATTCATACTTTGCCTCCAAACTACAATGGATCTCAATCAATCTCCTAGTTAGCTTCTCCTTTGTGGCATACTTCAAAAGGGTAGAGTAAGCCCTAACGTGCTTCCAACATCTTCCCTCCAAATGGAGATTTTAAGCACTATTTCAGAAACACAGACCATCACACAGACCAAACATCTTTCTTGGGGGGTGGGGAAGAGAAGTCCTTTCTTTGAACAGAATAACACGTCAGATGTCTGCCCATAATCTAGGATAATTCAGGTAACATCTCCCGCATGCATCCTGTCAAATGGGGCCCATAATTAGTTGAGAACTGCATTCTCAATACAGCTGAACTGCATGCAGTCTTGTTCTGAATGCTTCAGTAATCATGAAGGAATGAGCACAGCTCTAGGTCTGAAGTCTACGAGTGACAGTCGTTGAGAAATTTGTAAGAGGCAGTGTATGTTGCTCTGAGCAAATCTCTGTGCAATGACTCAAAATCCCATCAGTCAATCAAGAACCTCAATACATGTTTCAAGAAGATAAGTTAAGTTATCTGCTTGGACAAGAGGTAATGAAGAAAGCTGTTATTTCCAACGCAGAAAGAGCAAGAACCATCCAAAATGCTTAGTTCTCTTATTATAAAAGGACAAGAGAGTTCTGACTTTCAGAGTATGAAGGGATTCTTTTTTTTTAAAGCCTGAATCCCAGTAAGGGAAGACTGAAAAAACTACTGCTTTTGCATGACGTCTGGATACGTTTTTTGGCAAGGGGAAAAAAAGTGCTTGTGTCCTGGGATATACTGTACCAGAGAAACATTTTTTTCTGCTACAAGGAGCCACATTGCAACATAACTTCCTGGCAGAAGAAACGGTGACCAAGAATGCCCTCTTTGAATAAAAAAA
>NW_009660084.1:0-1288 GCF_000708025.1 Charadrius vociferus | reverse complement strand
TAAGGCGATTAAGATATCTTTTGTCTTCAAAGCTTTGGTTGGTTTGTATGGGTTGCTGTATTACTTCATAAATCTTCAAGGGACGATAAGGCAATTAAGAGATTCTTTTTGTCTTCAGAACTTTGGTTGGTTAGTATGCCATCTGAGATTGCTGCCAGCTTTGTTTTTATCGTTTTATGTACCTGGTAACAATTGTTGAGAATTGAATTGCAGTTTGAGCACATCTGTTGTGTTGAGTGTGATAAACGCAAAGTTCTTTTTGTATTATTTGAGTTCTTTGAGTTCAAATACATCTGTGTTTCTGTTGGCACCTGGTGGAGCCACTGACATGCGGCGAACTGTCCTACACATTTGTACTTGTTAGTTTATGCTTAAAAATCCAATCAGCTTAATGGCTTTTTTGTTTTCTTGCAGTTCAACTTTGTGGGAAAACTTCTTGGTCCACGTGGCAATTCTCTAAAGCGCTTACAGGAAGAAACACTGACAAAAATGTCTATTTTGGGAAAAGGTTCTATGAGGGACAAGACAAAGGTAAGACCTGAGTATACTAGTGGAGTGTTCAAACCTTGGTTTTGTAACTTCTTCCTCAAATTTTTTGGGAGATGAACAAACCTTGTGATGAAAATTGGGGAACAAATAAAGAGAAAAAAGGTGATGAAAGGAGGTAAATTACAACCGAAAAAAACTTCACAGCTCTGAGGATGATGTGTGTGGCTTAAGCAATTGACAAATTGCAATTGTCTATGGGCAGTATTGTTGTGGTGGATGCATCCATTACAGGAGCCAAAGTAGACAGCAGAATAGAAACCTTTAGCTTGATAGGTGTATGTACAAATCAGTTTCACTCTTTACTGAAATCAGTCTGGCTAAATTTGTAGTAGATAAGTGTACATCAGTGGGGAGATACCATGTCACCTGTCTGGTAAGCTGCATTTTTTAATTGGAGCATTCCTAATGTTACAAATTAAAACACTGAACATATTTCTTGCCTGTAGCTTACCATGTTTTATAAGCCTCCAGTGAAATCTTTGTGGTTAGGTAGTCTGAAACTTAAAAATGCTGTGGTCTGTAAAGACAGATAATGACACTCGCATGAAAGGGTGGCTTGGATGGTTGGTTACTAAATTTCCTGAGCTGTATATTTTTCAGAATGTTTCTTCATCAGCAAAATATAAATGTTATGTGACTTATAAAGTATTTACCAAGAACTCAACCAGGGCCCAGAATTTTTCTGTGCAACTTAAGAGATAACTTTTTCACAGAATCACAGAATTTTGAGTTGGAAGGG
>NW_009660083.1:0-1285 GCF_000708025.1 Charadrius vociferus | reverse complement strand
TTGTTGGTTTTTTGGGGTTTTTTTTGGTAGGTGGGTGTGGGTTTGTTTGTTTAGGTTTCTTTTTAAGTTCAAATGGGGGAGAGGAGATCCGCAATGAAGAGTAATATCTAAACAGTAATTCTATTTATTCTAAAGAATTGTATTGACATTTCTTTCTATTTTCTTCAAGAAAGATACAGTGACACATTGTTCCTGTCTACAGCTGTTCCAACAGCATCAGACTTCACTCTCAAAGAAAAACTTTCAAAGTTCCCTGTAACTCAAAGTGTAGGAGAGAAAGGAAAGGCTTATGTCCTGTAAGCGTCCCAAGTCAGAAAGCCAACATTTTAAACCCCAGGAAGCCAAATTCTCCCGTAAAAGCTTGCTTGACACACTGCCTGAAATCTGCTGGCTGTTATCACATATCAACTGAAGTCATGCAGTGCTGTACCACTGTTCAAGCTGCAAAGTAAATTCTGGACATCTTGAATACTTCAAGTGCACTGTGAGGAAAATGAATGGGATTTGAGAATCTTTCAATAATGTTGCTAATAGCAATCACATCTACAGTCTTTAAATGGAAGAACAAAAAAAGGCAGGAAAAAAGCTACAATTCTTACTTGGCATGCCATCTGAAACACATAGGCATGGAAACAAAAGTAACCCCAGTCATGGGCTACGGGTACTAGTAGAAAAGTTAGCTGATCTTAAAGCTAGGCTGCATTGGCCTGTGTACTTGTTCTGAGGTTAAGCCAAGGATTTAGATACCCAGTGCTTCAACTTTAAATGCTAGAAAAAGCAAAACTTGGAGGTCACAGGTAGGTAGGAGAAAGAAGGAATAACAAACCAATTTTTCATGCAAACCCTGTTGTGTTACTTGGAGAAGGAAGTTTTCAAGTTCCTGAGAAAAAAGAGAAACCTTGGCTAAAAATACATGAAATAATCATAAATCTCAGTAAGAAATTCAAGCTACAGGTGTATTTCATGCAGGAAAGTACAGATCTGGAACCACTTTTGTGCCTTCCGTCCCTCTCAAACCTTCATAAACCGCTTCATCCCAAATTGTAGCAAAATTCATGGATTTCAGCTGAAGGAGAGCTAAATAGTGTTCAGTTCCTTTAGTCTGGCCTTCTGCACAAAAGCAGCATCAATCATAACGTGCAGAACTCCTCTCCAGGACTCCAAGCTGTCTAAAATCTGTCTTCTCCAGCAAAAGACAAGATGGAGAGTTTCATCTTGAGGTCAAGTAAGCTTAGGTTTAGGTATCAAATTTTATTTAACTTGAGGTTTTGAGGTTTGGTTTTGG
>NW_009660082.1:0-1283 GCF_000708025.1 Charadrius vociferus | reverse complement strand
TTTTTTTTTTTCCTCTCCATTTTTCTGCTTCTTCACTAGGGATGTGAGTTAATTGAGACCATGGATCAGGACCTCACGGATTTCACCAAGTGCCTTCAGATACTCCAGAAAAAGATAGAAAAGAAGGGCCTCCAGGTAAATGCAACACATCTTTTGTCTCTGGATCTTAGTTATTACTCTTCCTCTCAATGTATGTAAGTTTATGTTTTAAGTTTGCACTGAAATGAAACAATATTTTCTGCAGCCTTGCCATTCTGTGGTTTTGCCATAATTTACTGCACACCTTGTAAGCATTGATGCTTCTACTAAAAAGAATTACACAGTGTGTCAACGAACAAGCATTGGCTTTCTTAAAAGGCAGCTTGTATTGATTTCTGTTAATGAACTACCCAAAGTGCAGAAGAGCTGTTGTGGCTGGTGTTCAAAGCAAGAATCCCAATTCAGCATGTAAATATATTTTCAAGTCTTGGCACACTGAGCCTTGATGTTCATCTCCTTCCTCTCCCCTCCCAAAGGTGAGATGGGAGGGGGAATCTTATCCTGCCAACATTACATATGGTGAGCAATATCTCCTTCTGCAAAAGGTTCCTCTGGAATCAAAGGGAACCTTTGCAGAGCAAGCAGTGCACTAAACTTAAAAGGAGCCATATGGAGTTGTCAGCTGCTCATTTCATTGGAAAGGCAAAGGAGGCAACGTTCCCCCTCCCCTTCCGCGGTTTGGTTTCAGAGGCCTGCTTGTTTTGTCTCTCTGAGATGTGAAGTTAAAATTCCATGGGAATTTCCAACATGATGAGTCGATGGCAGATGTGCTCTTGGGATTGCTGCCCTTTCCTCCCCGTGGAGCAGTCCCTCTTAAGGACTAAGCTCTCTCTTCTGCTCTGTACTTACTGGTGAAAGGAATTGAGAGAAAACAGCTGCTGCATCCTCTTACCAACGGTGAGGGCAAGACTCATATAAGAAAATGAAAACAGCAGCACAAGATGGAAGGACATGTGTAAACCTCCTCTTTTGCCATAGTCATCGTAGCAGGATAGGAAAGTTGCCTGTCTTTCTGAGATCACTTGCTCTCCAACAAAGCAGCAAGAGATGGAAATGCAAATACCGCTCCTTCTTTCTTCTCTTCTCACTGCAGATTGATTAATAGTTAACCAGGTTTTGCTTAAGTTATTTTGAAATGTCTTAGTGTTCTAAAGGAAATATATGTCCATGGGACATTTCATAATGCTGTCGCACAATGCCCATCTGCAATTGCGTCTCCTCTTGCCGCCCTCAATACATGCTGC
>NW_009660081.1:0-1283 GCF_000708025.1 Charadrius vociferus | reverse complement strand
AAAAAAAAAAGACCAAAACCAAAGCTGAAACAGCTACGTAAGAGTATTAATCCCAACGAAATTAAATGGGCCGCTTACGTTTGGACATTATTTCTCTTTCTGCAAAGCACGACATTGTTGGAAAGATTTCTCATGTTACTCCTACTGAACTCTTGCCATTTGTTTGCTCTGTGCCAAATCCCACTCCTTCCTCGCATAAGCAGTCAGATAACTTTAATGAAACTACTGTGAGCAAGGTAAGCAGGACTGGGCCCACAGCCCGGATGACAGCTGCGAAACCCAGGAACCAGAATATGAACCCAGAAAATATTCCCTCACACTTTTATAATACTCCATTTAGACCTTGTGAAAGGCATTAAGAGTGGTGGGGATTAAGGAAAGAAGTTTATCATATAAACTGCATAAAGCAAATACATACGCAGAGTAACAAACTGGCCTTGCAGAGCATATGTGAACATTTACCAGATTAGACTGTATAACATCTGCCTATCTGATGATAAAAAACATCTTAACGGAACATCTCAAAACACTTACTATAGGCATACAGTCTAGCAGACTTTGTAGAGCTCCCTTTTTAACAAAAGGGAGACAAGAAGTATTAAAAAAGGGAGATGTTCCATTTATCAGGAGAATCAAAACAGTTTTATTTGTTCCTACCACTAATAACTCAGTAATAAATGTTTACAGTCAGTATCATACAAAGTCACTCTTAGAAAGAGATGAGAATGCTGTGATCTACTCATACATATCCTATATGAGGCAAAAATTGTACAAAATTCTCTACTGAAAATAAGATTCATTAATAAATTCAGCAACCTCTAACAGCCTGTAACTCAGGCTACCTTCTCATTAGACAAATTCTAGTAATAACAGAAACGGCAGAAAAAAGGCAAATGTGATTTTATAATCTTTTTTCCCCACACACATGGACACCGTTTCCCTATTTCACTACAATAGCACCCACTGTTCTCAAATGCCTGAAGAAGTTATAGTGGTGAGAAAGTGGAAAAAATTAATACAACGAAATCATATGAATATACTAAACTGAAATTCAACCTGCTCCCCTCAGTAGGCCTGCCTAGTTAATGTTAAGCCTGCAGTATCAAGCATTGTTTTTAATGCAAAAAAGATCTGATAATTTCTACCATAGCTTCTGCATCCACACTATTAACAACAGAAGTTGTTGAATATGACCGGTGCTCGACCAACATTCACAACGTCAATGACCATACAGAAACCCAGACGAGGCTTTCAGTAAATGCAACACAATTTGACACTTCAGA
>NW_009660080.1:0-1285 GCF_000708025.1 Charadrius vociferus | reverse complement strand
CTTTCTTTCTTTCTTTTTCTCTCTCTTTCTTTCTTTCTTTGCAATTTATGTTTGTCTTCCTCACTAACTGAACTGGATTTTGCTAACATTAATTTTGTCACTCCAAGGCCAAAGTAGTCAACCCACAAACACTGGCAATGATCTTCTTACACAGCAGTGGATTGAGGTAAGAACACTAATTCCTCAAATCTAGCTGTAATGTACATAATTCTGCCTCTTTATATTTTTCCTAAGTAAAAATATAGTTCTGATTTAAAACTGTTAAATTCTAAATTCTGTGGTTTCAGCTGTGACCTTGTAGGAGCAAAGCTTACAGACAGAACTCCGAAACAGTAAAAAAAAGCTCTTGTGGCAGAAAACTGTTTTCTTTCTTGCAAAATTCACCTTCGTTGTATGTAGACACAATTTAGTACGGGTTTAACTATCAGATCTTTTCATCAGTATGCACAAACACTTTGTTATTGCTTTTTACTTAAAGTGAAATTCCAGAAATATCTGATAAATTACATATTTACACACATTAAATGTTGGTTTCTATATGTTATTTCCAATTCATTAGTGACCATTTCTATAATTTCACTCAGTAAATTTGATAAAGGTGGCTATATACTTTACATGATCAGATGGAGGAACTGGTGGTTGACTAAGTAATTTCATAAACACATGAGAATCAGTAGCAATCAGGATCACTTACACTTCAGATAAATTATTTGCAACATATGAATTGGTCATCTGCTAATTCTGATGACTAAATATATCACCTAACATTTCTTGATAGGATTTGAATGTCAACTTAAGTGACTTCCCTAGCTCCCATTAAAGTTTGTGACTGAAAGAAGTTATAAAAAGACTTAGTCCTAAGTATAAAACAATACCTCTAATTAATTATTCACTGCACATCAGAAAGGCAATGCGGTGATCCAGAGTCCAGTGAAATCAATACAAACAAACCCATGAGATTGAGCAGGCTTTAGGTAACGTTATGAGTAAGGACTATCTTGTGTGGACACAGGTAGCCTTAGTACGATATAGAAGGAGAAGAGCTGAGATGGTGGGGAAGGAGATAAGGTCTACTCACAGCAATGCTCTGCCTCATTGTCTATCCAGTAGAAATATTGAGCAAGATGCTTGATGGTAGTAAAGCTGCATTTATAGTAACATCTCTTATAATTTGGACTGTGCTTTGTTTGGAACAAAGGTGCATAGTTTGTTTGGAGCGAGGTGACAGAGACAGGACTGTTGCCAACACCAGCTGAATGCCTGTGCCATGAAGTGGCCTTTTTTT
>NW_009660079.1:0-1283 GCF_000708025.1 Charadrius vociferus | reverse complement strand
AAAAAAAAATTACTACTTCAAGAAGAATAGTGTCTTAAGTGCTTTTAACTATTAATACTACTAAGCCAGCCTTTCCCTGATGAAATGTTTGTCACAATACAGTACCTTGCTCTTTGCTACTCAGTTTCGGGAGAATGCGATTGTTAGGAGTGTTTGAAAAATGCCATGTAGTCTTTTGGGGTATTTGTATAGCACATGTTCAAATTACCCTTGGTTAAGAGCTACAGCAGAACTCATAGTGACTCCCGAAAAATCACTTTAAGTGGTGGGATCTTGTCCATTTGGATGTATTTAAAATCAGATAAAGACTAGGGAACTGGGGTTTAATTGGGAGAATCAGATCTTCAAAAAGCAGGAAGCTAATTCTAATCTTAATAAAATAACAGGCCATGTTGTTTTGAATATATATATTTATTCCCCCTCCCCTTTAACATTTCAATACTTATGTACTATAGGTCAGAAACCTGGAGGACCAGCTTGAGAGTGCTCAGATAGAGCTGAAAAAGGGGAAGACAGATGAAATGTCCTTAAAGAGACTGGTTACTGCAAAACACGAGAAGCTGTCTACAGCCGAAATAAGGATAAAAAAGAAGCGTGAAGATGTTGAGCAATATAAGCACACTGTATTGGAGTATGGATGAGTTGACATTTCTGCCTGATGCTACTTTATGTCTTCGTTATGTGCTACCAAAGTTTGCGTCTGGTACAAACACGTAGCTTAGCAGTAAGAAGAAAATGAGCGATGTGGGATAGCTTTGTATGAAGACCAGTAATGCTGCAGGCAGGGACCTGGGGTCTCAAATCAGTAATTGCAATGTGACTTGACAGCAATTCTTTTATTGGAGCACTAATTTAATTTATAATGCTTATTCTTGATTCTTTTATCTTCTTAAAGAGAATGTCACATTGGGATAATTTTCCAACTTATCAGACTTCAACAAAGCCCCATTTGCCTTTCATGAATTTTTCATAATTTCCCTTGCCACTTTTGCTCATTATCAAAGATGTTCAAGACCCATGGGGAAATGGGGCTTGTATCTCAGAGGAGTATTATCCTGACATGATGCTTCTAAAACAAAAGGAAAAGTGTCATTTGATCAAAGCTTCTTAGCCCATCTTCCTTCCTACAGTATGCTAAAGGCAAGTTGCAAGGCAGTGTTTACAGCACAGCAGTCACTTCTGCAGCAGCAAACTGCAGCATTGTAAGGTCGTGGCTTCACTGTGAGATTAGAAGTGCTGAACTGTTATAGAGAAAGCTTTTATTATATAACATTTGGGGGGGG
>NW_009660078.1:0-1283 GCF_000708025.1 Charadrius vociferus | reverse complement strand
TGTGTAGTCATTATCTGTTTGTTCCTTACAGCACTCTAGAGTTCTCCTCTTGCTGACTCTGCAGCCACAGTATCTGCTTCTGCTATCAGCAACTTAAAATGTGCTGTTTCCATTGTACATCTTAAAGAGCAAGATGTGACTTGTTTTGATACTTTATTTCCTATCTCCCTAGCAGCAAGTTGCTTAGATGTTGTTGATTACATCAGGATTGGTATTGAGGCAGACTTTAAATCTGTCTATATGTGTGAACTATTGATTAATTGTGTTTTTGCATATATTTTCTTTTAGTATTGCAACAAGCAGTGCTGTTTCAAAGGAGCTGACTAGACTTTTGAAAATCCCTGTTGATACTTACAACAATATCCTGACAGTTCTGAAACTAAAACATTTCCACCCACTCTTTGAATACTTTGATTACGAGTCCAGGAAGAGCATGAGTTGTTACGTGCTTAGCAATGTATTGGACTATAACACAGAAATTGTGTCCCAAGAACAGGTATGACATAAGTTAACTTAAGTGGAAATTCTAGGTATCTAAACTACTGTTTGAAGACTTGGAAACGCATACTAAGTGACTTCATGCAGGGCATGCTTTTTTCCCCACCTGCATGCCCCCACTTCCCCATCTTATTAGCACAGGCTTTATCCCGCTTAATAATTCTTCCACCTGTGTTCTTATGTGTCTTGTCTTTGCACATTTTACCTAACCTTATCTTAAAGACTACTTCTGTTAGGTTTGAACAAAGACCCTGAATCCCCTTAAAACTAGGCCTATTACCTAAAGAAGGCTGGATAGTATGTTTGGAATCTGAATTTCCCCTTTTGCTAAGAGGGACCCTTCTTCAGGGAGTAAGGGAAATATGTCCTAAAGCATCACCAACTAGCAGACTTTGCTGATGCTTTGTCAGCGCTATGAATGGCTGTAAAGGTGTTCCCAGTTGCTGTCAACTTATGCTTATAGACTACTCTGGTTTAAGCAGAGTTTATATTATCTTTAACAGGTTGATGCTATCATGAACTTGGTATCCACGCTGATCCAGGATCAACCCGATCAGCCTGCTGAAGATCCTGACCCGGAGGACTTTGCTGATGAGCAGAGCCTTGTGGGAAGATTTATTCATCTTTTGCGTTCAGATGACCCTGACCAACAGTATCTGGTATGACAATCGGTGCTTCTGAATGTTTGTGCTCTCTGAACTATCAGTTCTGGCATTATTAACTATACAAGGATTTAATGTAGCTGGGGCATCACTGCTCTGGCACTACAAACTCAGTACAAAACA
>NW_009660077.1:0-1281 GCF_000708025.1 Charadrius vociferus | reverse complement strand
AAAAAAAAAAAATAGCTGTGGCATTCTTTCCATCTTCATGAGGAAAGAATTAAGTGCTTAAGAGATTCTGTATCTAGCCCAGATTCTGTTTTCAAGTTCACGGGGTGTAAACCCACAGAAACCTCAGCTGAAGGTTCTCCTCTGCTAAGCATTTTATTTAAAGTGTAGCTCTTCTAGCTTTATATCGGTGTTACTGAGAGCAGAATGTGATTCATTACAGTCATCTGCACCTTTTTTAAATGCCATTTTTAATCCTCAGTTTTATCAAGGCCTTTCACATGTCATGCTGATGTTTACAGGGTGGCCAAGGAGCAACTTTATTTTTAGTCAAGGTTCTCCTTTAAAACACCTTGCCAGTATAATGTGTCTGTGTTTGATTATCTAATCTATGAACAGATCAGTCCTCTCAGGAAAAAATGTTAACTTGCTCCCAGGAGGCCAGAATAGCTGTTATACAGACTTATATCTGCATCCATCTCTCTCTTGCACTTTCATGATTCCGGTAAAATAGATTTGTTAGCAGCAGAAAATACTTTGTGCTTGTATCCTATTTTCCATCCATAGATCACAAAGCACTTTTCCAATGTTAACAAAGATAAATAAATGTTAATTAAGATAAATAAGTCATCCAGACAAATATGACGATCAATATTTTGTGGATGGGGAAGTCAAAGTACAGGAAGCTTAGATGACTTGCCCAAGGTCATATTGCAAACAAACAAGAGGATCAAGGGAAAAAAATGCCTATTTTAACTACCAGGTCATTTTTCACTCCAAGCTATAAGCTCGAAAAACTATTTGTATTGCTCTGAATATTTTGACATTTTAATTAAAATAAGCAAACAATTAATCAGTTATTATTTAACCCACTTAATCTTTAGGGGGAAAAAATGAAAGTATATCAAGGTGCAAAATGATGTTTTCAAAATGTTGTATAATGGTCTACAAAAGCATTGCTCAAGCATGTGTTCTTAGGGACAAATCACATGAGGACACTAAAAAGTTAATACCATGATCTATGTCCCAGCATCATCTTCACCATCACTAGCATATGCAACCTGTGTGCTATAAATGTTTATGTACCTACTGGTAGGCAAATATGAAGCAACTCAAACATCAATATTAGTACACCAAACTAGGAGCTATACCTCAGACCATGAAAGGGAGGATTTTAAATTAGATATTTGTTGTCAGCTACATGGTGAGGCCTGAGGTCTCAAAGGACACTCATAAAGGAAATGCTCTGCAAAAAGAGAACAAAATGAGAGAGAGAGAGAGAGA
>NW_009660076.1:0-1281 GCF_000708025.1 Charadrius vociferus | reverse complement strand
GGGGAAAATACATTAATGGAGATGGAGCTAAAGCCTAGAAAACAGCGGTATTAAGGAAAACCATACTATTTACCAATAGCCTAAACAGTGGCACTGAAGGTTTATGTTTAGGTCAAAGCTAATGTGTGGCAAATAAGGATGTGAATTTACAGTGCAGTAGCTATTTCACACTAATGCCCTGTGTGATCAATCATTATCTGAGGTAACAAATTCCACTTTGAGACATTCTTAATGCACACTACAGCGTGTTGTAAACTTACACTACAAATTACTGCGTGGTAGCATCCCTTAGAGACAGGTCCGGGTGTCCAGAGATATAGAGTTGGCCCTAAATATCAGCATGTTCAAAAATGCTGCTTACTGCCAAAGAAAGTTCCCAGAGAAAGTGAATGCAGAAAACATTTCAAATCTCCAAGTAATTTTTCCGTCCAACAATGCACCTGCCACTCCTTGAAACAAAATGTCGTCATGGAATCACCAGGTGTAGTAAGAAAAATTAATCACGTAGTGTACTTGGAGAAGAAAAGGAATGAGATTTAAATAATATCTTTCTACTGAAAAAATGCCATAGAATAATTTGCCAGAGTAAACTGAGTAAACATCTTTCAGATCTGTGCTACTTGGGAGTCTCTCAGCATGTATCATGCTGCATGAAGCGTCTTTCTGAATTGTCAGAGTTCTGCAACATCCCTGTGTGCAGTGAGATTATCTTAAAACATGCATTCAATAAAAAGGGGTGGGAGAGACTGGTGGAAGGGAGTGCTTGAACAGTTTAAATGGATAAAGTTATTTGTGGCATGCAGTTTTACCTCCAGATGATGCTTTTTTTCATCTGAGAGCGTTCAGTAGAGATTCCTGAATTCCTTTGCACCTCTGCAGCCTTTACAGCACAGGTAGGGTTGACTGCCAATACAGTGTGTCTTTGTTTGCATATGCACCCTGTAGCACAGGCACACCAACACTGCCAAATTCGGGACAAGCTGGACATCCCTGCCATATACAAACTTGCATTCATCACGTCTAGTGTGCATACAGTGCAAAGACAATCTGCGCATACACACTGGCTGTTTGTTTGGGATTTTAGGACGTGCTGCTCTGGTTGATGGTCTCACTTGGCTGCAAACACACAAAAGATCCCAGACAGACATACATTGTCCTGAAATTTCACTGCAGAAGAATAGTAAGGTAGAAAAAAGGACCTTTTAAGGGAAAATGTTAGCGCTAAAGATGTGGGCTTAGAGATAATGTTCCTACTAGGCAGTTGGACTAGATGATCATTGT
>NW_009660075.1:0-1279 GCF_000708025.1 Charadrius vociferus | reverse complement strand
AAAAAAAAAAAAGATACTACTTCTGTGAAGTATCTTGCTCTATGGCGCTAAAGGACCCTAAATCCTTAATGGAAGTCTTAATCCCATGTTGATGTAATTAGTTGATTAGGTTTGTTGTCACTAGTAATTTTCCATTTGGCAGTGGAATGTTTTAGGTAGCTTTTGTTGTACTGGTTCAGAAGTCTGGCTCTGATTTCTTTTTATATTTGTTTCCAACAGGAATTGGTTGGCAGTTGTTGTAAACTGGTGCTTAGGGAGGACAAAGGTCTTTATACATTTTGGGGAACAGCTCCAAGTATATCTTTTATTCTCAATGGATTATATTTGTAACAACTTTATGAAACTGATTATATCTCCAATATTTGAGTGATTGCAAATGTAGATGGAGGGAAGGAAAATAAGCAGTACCACTATAAAGTAAGGTGTTGCTCAACCAAGACTTGAGATTAAAATATTTTGGGGGTTATTTAAACTGGAATATATGCACTATGTGCAGAGCAAAGGAGTTGGTGATGGGTTGATGTGTTTGTAATGTGATGTTGAAATCCAGATAGATATCATAGATATCCTTTGAATGTGTCTAGGTGAGGTTGCTCTATTTAATTAGGATTTAATACTTGTAAGCTTTAAGTTGAGGCCCCTTAATCCAAATTTAATATAAACGTTATTGATCATCTTAAAGTAACTTTTACAATAGCATGCATTTTTAAGGAACTAAAAAAATAGTCATCAGATACCTGTTGCTTGAATGTGACAATAATGAGAACTTGGGTTGTCTTTGCATTTGATTTCATCATTTTTTCCTGTATCGTCTTCCTATTATTAACCAATGCAAGGAAAAGTGGTAAATACGCATTTTAATTTCTGTTTGGGAAAGTAATAAAATTGCTGTCCAGCAAAAGAAACAGCATACAATACTTTTAAGATGTGCAGAATATGTTCTCATACTGATGCTGTAATAAAAAGGAAAAACTGTAATGGAAATCTTTGGATCATATCTTACTGTAACATGGGATTCTTGACATTTTCGCATGACATCTGCTTATCCTGTATATAGTTTCAATTAGCTGTGTCACCAAGAGAGATGTTTGTCATACTGTATGTGCAAAGGAGAAATCTCTGATTTACTGAAATCTCAGATCTTATTACCTTTGGTTGTGTTGGTTAGTGACTTAAGACTTGAAGAACCTCCACGGAAGTAGGTGGACTGTAGTAACATGTGTGATGCTGCTTGGTTGGTTTTTGTTGTTGCTTTTGTTCTGGTTTGGTTTGGTTTGGT
>NW_009660074.1:0-1277 GCF_000708025.1 Charadrius vociferus | reverse complement strand
TTTTTTTCCTTTAGGTGTGCATTCTGAATCTCCACAATTCAGTCAACATACACTGAAAACAGTGATAGCACTGTACTGATGCTCTATGTGAAAGAACTTTGCATTTTGCTAACAAAAATGTCACAAATTTGCTGAATATGTCCCCATTAGCAACACTCTATTTCGTTCCCCTTTCTCCATCATCTAACAACAAATGGCTTTAATAATAGCTTTGCTCCTGTGTTGCAATTTTAATCTCAATCTCTGCTCTGTTTCTGTAGAGCAAATCTTAAACCAAAAACAGAGGTCCTAGCTCCATTTTTCATTTGTTCTTTCTCGCCTTGTTCAGTTAAACTCTTAGTTTGTTAATTAACTTGAATATGCACACTAGCCTTCTTCCAAAGCAAAGGGGTAGTGTTGGTCAAACAGGAGATCACAGGAAATAACACTTTTCACTTGTGTGGCTTCTTCTTCCTTAACATTCCAAAGCACTTCACAAGGTTTGACTGAATTAAACTTCCTGCATTGTAGGGGGGGAATATTGAAATGTCAAGGAAGTAAAAATATGGAGAAGGAATAACCGATCCTATCATCTGCAGGAGAGCTGTAGGTAAGGTTTAATTTCTATAACTATAACTACCAAATGATTTGCATATGTTGTCTATTCCCAAGACTAACTTCTGTAGTGGCATGTATTTAAAACAGACTTTTCTGTTATGCATTTTCTCAGTATAATCAAGCACACATTTTATTTTATCAACACTGTGGTGGTAGATGTTATCAGTAGGGTCATAAAGGGGCTAGACAAATTTGAGTGCAACAGATCGATAAATAGATACTGAAAGGACCAGTCTGGGTGTCCTGTCCAGCTTTTCTAATATAAGAAGTACTGATGTTGGGTAAGTACAAAAGAAAAGAAACACAGAATGTGACCAAGCTCATGTGTCTAAATAGGGTCTCCTATTGTTACTGCCAAGCACAATGTTTGGCCACAGGAACTATTGGGCTGACCCAGTAAGGCATTTCGTCTGTTTTTATATGTGGTTGCTTCCTGTTGATATGCCCAGCACCAGTCCTACTGTTCTAAGTCAAAAAACTGATTTAGGTATTACAAAAAGTATTAAAGGAAATGTCTTTCTTTCTCCTTTCTATAATGTACCACATATGCTTGTGACTTAAACTTATCAAAAATTCTAATTTGAATTTTGTTTTTAAAGAAACTGTGAGAAGTGTTCAAACAAAAATTCAGTAAAGGCTTACAGGTTTTATTTTTGTTTTGTTTTGTTTGTTTGTTGGGG
>NW_009660073.1:0-1278 GCF_000708025.1 Charadrius vociferus | reverse complement strand
GCATACACCCTGTGCCCAGTGGGGCACAGAAAAGTCAAGTCAAATGATGCTGCAGAGATCACAGGGATTTCTCTTCCTCTTTCCACTGTGCTCATGTTGTGGATGGGTCTTACCACGGTTATAGTTTCCACATTACTATTTTCCAGAATTTCATATAACTTACTTTTATGAGTAGAAGTGCTATAATGAAAAAAGGATGGAATAAATTGTATGTCAAGACTAAAATGAGTGACATTGACGTGTTTCCACGAGGAATGAGTGAGAAGTATACCAGGAAATAACAGCAAAATAAGCATACAGAAATTCCTCCAAACTTAAAAAGGAAGGGCTACGTTCATACTTCTTACATTTTTTAAATTCAGTTGAAGTGCTTAATTGAGGGTATGCATACCATAGGTTCTCTGTATCATCAGCAGAGAACACAGGACACTTCTACAGGCTGTTTCAGCCCCCAAAAGATGTGACATTATTCAAGTGGGAACCATAGGCTGGTAGTTCCTACACAATAATTAATGAACTGCCTATTTCTATACTCCCAACAAAGGTAATTTTTCAATGTACTGCCCATTTTAAGGAGTATCTTAAGTGGACAAGAGAGAAACAGGAACACACCTGTTTTCTGGGCACCAGAACATATCTCTGTGTGAACGGTAAAGTCCACTCTATTAAAATGCTGCAAGACTGTCATATTACTATGGAGTCCTTACCAGCAGCATATTCTCCCAAGAATAAATAGAGTTCTGATTTAGGCACCTCATTTTGACACCTTAAATTAAATAAAATGTAATTATTACTGTACTTCCAACAAGGGATTTGGTTAGAATCACACTTAATTTTAATAGTCAATAATTTTGCATGACTGCATCCTGTCTTATCAATACCAAACTTCATTGTCCTGCAATAAATAAATATGTTGAATTTAGGAAAAGTGGGTAAGGAAACCACCCCTATCAAGCTGCTATTTCCATTTGCCTCAGGTTGACAAGAAATGGAAGGGCAGTGTGAGTTGTGATGTACCACCACTAAATCTTCTTTACTATGATGCAGCGATATCATGAGGGATGCTCCCCACCCTTGCCTTAAAGATGATAGAGGGTTATTTCCTTTCCTCATCAACTTAGTCTGAAGCAAAGAACAGCAAGTTTAGGATTCCTTTAACAGAGGCAGTGCTGAAGGACTGAAAAAAATGAGCCAAATAAAGTGAGCTCAGAGAAGGGTGTTGTACTAATTTGAACTATTTCAGTTCATTTTACTGGCATGACAATTTTTTTTTTTTTT
>NW_009660072.1:0-1279 GCF_000708025.1 Charadrius vociferus | reverse complement strand
ATCTCATCAACGTGTACAAATACCTGATGGGAGGGACAAGAAAGGGCATGGAGTGAAGTTACCCTGACAACCTGTTCTCAAGGGCATGTTAATGGCAGTACAGCAAAACCAAAGCTACTAAGGTGAACTGAACCTACTCTCCTGCAGCTCTGAAAGCACTTTAAAGACAGCAAAAATTGCTGTTTGACAAAGACGTAACCTCTGCCTTTCAGCTTTCTTGTAAAGGATGGCAGGACCTTGGAGCTCCCTTTTCTTTTTGACTGTATGATTTGTAGGCTTAAGAGCAGCTGTTGACAAAGGATTTTATGTTAAGGATATTGTATTTAGAGGTATTTGGGGTGTGGGTGGGAAGGGTGTGAAGAAGAGCTTAAACACACCTAGTAGCAAAATCTTTTACAATACTGTGCATGCAAACTCTTGAGGAAGAGGTTGGTTTTTTTCATGCGGAAAAGAAAGCACAGAACGAAGATCTACAAAGACCTTCAAGGGTTTGCCCCTCCGTTGCTTGCCAACATGTGATCCTGAAACACTGTTTAAAGGGATGGCCAAGGCCTAAGGTATCAGTGTCATGATTGATGTGCAAAGACCTGGATGCAAAAAAACCCTGAATATTTTTACAGGAAGCAAAGCACTAAACCAAGGGAGAGGTGTAGTGGTGTTGCTATTACACCCAATATTTTAGTGCCGGTTATGCATCAGATGAGGATACTATCTGTTAAGCTGCCCACACAAGCTATGGTCAACCTGTATTGTGCAGGAACAGAAAGCATTTGGGCTCATACAGAAAACACCAAATCCCAGTTACACTGTTCAGATACTGCTTTTGTCCACACTGATTGTTTCTCTGCCCTTTGGACTCATTCCTGCAGTGTTATTTTTCACTGGTAAAAGGAAACCCTATAAAAAACCCCAGAAATACATTTTATTCTGTCCTAAAAACTGTGTAGAATGCATAAAAATGAGACTGTATGTAAACATATTAATCACCAGACTTAGTCATGTTTTCCTCAAGACAGTTTGCAATGAAAAGTTGAAACTCTCTCTTATTTTGTATGAAAATAGTGACTAAACTGTTACCCTTGATTAGACATCAGCTACTCAGAGATTTGCGCTTTGGAATACGTTTACTATTACTCAAAAGTAAACATCGTCCCTCAATAATTCATGTGATGAGTATCTTGGCTCTGCTATGACTTCCACCAGTTCTCCCTCTGCGCATTCTAGTTGTGCCATCCCAACTTTTCTTAAGCAACAAAACATATGCACTCTGAAAAAAAAA
>NW_009660071.1:0-1277 GCF_000708025.1 Charadrius vociferus | reverse complement strand
ATCTACAGCACATCTTTTAAAAAAGATACCCAGTCTTAATACAAAGACTTCCAGTAAAGGGGAAGCCAACGTGTCCCTAGGTAAATTGTGCCAGTGGTTAATTTACTGTTCTTGTTAAAAATGGGCACATTACTTCAGTTCTGAATTTGTCTAGCTCCTGCTTCTAAGCACTAGACTGTTATATCTTTTTCTGCTTAAAAAGCTAGATTAAAGATGTCAGCAGTAATTGTGCGAGTTGATCTACAATAACATATAGCCTTTGGTGTCGACACTAATCAAGGTTAGGGAACTCCGGCAACATCTAGATACACAGCAGGAGGCAAAGGTTCAGTTAATTCAGAATTCTCTTGCCTTTGTGCTTTTGATGAAATTTTAATTCTGTTTGGGTGCAGGTCTATTTCTTTTATTGTTTGGTGTTTGAGAATATTAAAATGAACCCTAAGAAGACGACTTGTTGCTAGGCTTTGGTTAATATGCTATTATTTACTTGCCCATGTTGATAAAAGAAAACTCAAAGCTACTGACCATCTCTTAAACGTTTATAAAATAGAGCAATTACTATCGCCAGAATGTACCAAAAATAATGCTTAGATGGTCTATAGCTTTTACAGTCTAATAGAAAGGCATGAAAACTCCCGTGAACAGCTGTTGACCAAACTGATGGTTACTGTAAGCCGGCAAAAATTACCTCTTTATATCAGCCACAAACATCATCTAACTATAATTGTTTTAGTGGAATACGTAAATTCCATTTATGTTTTAAAGGACTTTGCTTTGAATACTCTGAACTCCTTCAAACTCCTTTGGCCTACTTACTTTCCAATGACCAATATCTCTTTAAAATCTAGAAATAGGAGAACTGGTTTAGACAAAGTGTTTCCCTCAAAAATGTGAACAGAAAAATCAAAATACCATCACTGTATGACATACTCTGCTTTGTGAGCTTTTATTGGGAAGAAATCAGCAATGACTGTATAATTAATGTTGAGACATGCATTTAAACAAATAGATTTCAATCTTACTGAAATATATGAATGATTTGATTTAGTCCCCAAACATGACATAATAATTCTTCACTGGACAATCTGGAGTGCAGCTGTGGGGAGTGTGGAGCAGGGGGAAGTTAGGAAGCGTTTGGGGGGGCAATTTGTAGGGTATCGGGGACTATGTAAGGTTGAGAATTCCATCAAAAAGCAAAAGCTTAAGTTTGCCAAAACAGTCACTTGTGGTTTTCCTAAAATTGTAAAATTAAAAAACCCACCACCACCACCAAAAAA
>NW_009660070.1:0-1277 GCF_000708025.1 Charadrius vociferus | reverse complement strand
AAAAAAAAAGGACACAACAAATCACTTTCTTTGGATCAGTGACACCTGTTTGCAGGTAGACTCAGTGTAACTGGTATGGGTGCAGATATACACACAGATAATGCTATTATTTATGGAAGGGTGCACAATCCATTAGAGACCATCTTGTAAAAGAGCAGAATTTAAAACCTCCAAAGATGCTTTTAGGAAGCATCCAGATGCTTGGATAGTCAGCCAAATCTCTGGTCCACAAGAACAGCATGGAGATCTAAAAAAATCAGGTTGTGTTTTTAATTTTCTTCTGCAATATCTCTTGCACTTGGCACCAAAAGAAAACATAATAACCCAAGAAAGCCAAAATCAGTCTGAGTTCAAAGGAAAGGTTCAGTTCAGTTTGTGGATGTCCAAACTGGCACCCTCTCCCTGCAGGTGGTAAATGCAACTGGTGTCTCTCATGACCTTTTCTGTAACACCAGCACAAAAGTTTGCTAGGCCAGGTCCACAAAAAATGAGGGTAGTTGATATTCCACTCTCATCTGAATGAGTGGAATATCATTATTTCCCTTGCTTTCATTTTAGCATTGTTAAAATCTTTATCTGTTAGTAAAAGAAATTTATTTTTGTGTGTGATTTTAAAGATTTATTTTAGAAGAAAGCAAGCACAAACATAGAGCTTGATCCTATAGAAGGAACTGAAATGAACGGTGTTTGGACTAAAGAAGGGCGCAGAACTGATTTCTGACTGTGCTATGTTCATGTGAGCATCCAGACATACAGTAGTATGTCTGCTGCACTTGCATCCATTTACTACTATTCAGTACCATGACATTTCTCATATAGATGCTGTATCCACGTTCACCTACCTTTTTCTTCCCCCAAAGACCTTCCGCAAAGCTGTTAAGCAATAGAGAGTCCTTTTTCTTCAGGAGTGCTCTGTCCACCAACATTTGCTGCTTCCACACAGTGAGAAATACACTTTACTCCCAGCTTGCACAATTTAAGTCTTATCACGTAGGTAAAGGCGGTCTACTGGCAGTCAAAACAGACATGTCTTACTTTGCATTTTTCATGATACCAGTACCTGTGAACAGATTTCTTCACAGATTTTCACATTTACTTACTATTGGCTTAGCTTACTTTAAATGATAAAGTTGTGGAAAAAGAGAAGAGTGAATGTGATCATGAGAAAGGACTGGCTTTTTTTCCGGCCTTTCACTGTTTTTCCCTTAGATTCAGTAGGGCAGTTTTTAGAATGTGATTTTCAAGGAAGCCCGATGATGGCTCAGGAGCCCTAGGTC
>NW_009660069.1:0-1277 GCF_000708025.1 Charadrius vociferus | reverse complement strand
TGAACTCACTCCAGTTTGTCAATGCCTCTCCCTTACTATGGGGGATAAAACTGGACAGAACATTCCGGGTGTGGCCTCGCAGGTGCCAAATAGATCATTGCCATCAACCTGCAGGTCCAGTTAGCCAACATCACTGTAAGTATGTTGACTCATGCTCAACACTTTGAGAGAGATAAGGTGTGACTGAATCTGTTTGGTTTTGCTGAAGGTCGGTCATTTTCCACAAGCCATGTTGCTGACTGAGATGCAGAACTTTATACAGCAGCTTTATGAAAAACGGTAGCACAGGAACAATTCAAATGCCAATGAAATGCAATGAGATACATTTGAAATATGTCCTCATGGCTGTAACCTAAGTAGTACAAGAAATGCAAATAACATTACCCTATATATTCAGCTGTTTGGTAGCGGCATATAATTTTACTCATGCAAGGGGCTAAATACTTCCTGTATGGAACAAAGTGTCTTGTGTTGTCAAAAGTGATCATGAGTGAGAAATCTTGAGAAGTCTTGGGCAAAACCACTACATTAAGAAAACTGCTTTTCCCTTAAAATATCCTTTAAAAGAAAATACCGTCCCTTATTTGTCATGTGGCTATTCCTTGTTTCCAGACAAGAAATATGGTTGCTGACTAATCTGTAAGACAGTGGTGTTGTAAAGTAAACTTGATAATGTACCAGTGATACTGTCACAATAGGTATTCATAATAACTGGTTACCAACGCATTGTATATGTATCTGTCTGCTGAGAGATGATTATTTAGAGTTCAGTGACCCGAGAACCAGAACATACACATGACTAGGTTGTGTTAATATGACATCAGTAATTTTATCAGGAAGGCACATCTTGAAGATTGTTGGTAAAAACAGGGTTGTGTGAGGGGCCCCAAAAGTACAAGCAAATGATGATAGCGAAGGCCTTGAAGATCCAGGGATTCTGAGATATAAACTGATCACAGTGGCCAAGTAGTGTTCACTACAGGAATGCAACCTTGTGAACCAGATAATGCTGGGTTAGGGATAACAAAGAGAACACAGAGCAGAATCCAGGAAACATAAAAGAAACCACTTCTGATAAAAATTGGAGACAATGCAAAATTGCTGGCCCGTGAATGAACAGTCAGTAAGTGGACGGTGGCAGCAAATGAATGAAAACAACCCTAAGTGAAGCTAAAAGCAAAGAGGAAGAAACCTTCACCATCAGCAGTGTGTTCTTCCTGGTGAAAACCACAAGAAATTGACAACTTGCTGTAAGCACCTACCCATCTTTTTTTTTT
>NW_009660068.1:0-1277 GCF_000708025.1 Charadrius vociferus | reverse complement strand
TTTTTTTTTTTTTTCCAAAGTACGACTGGAGCAGCTCTATGCATTTGATGAAAAATGATGCTACAGAAATTCAAGGTAGTTATTTATAGTGTAACAATACTGGAATCAAATATGGTTGTCATAGAAGGATCTCAATCCATTCATTATAAAATGAGGCAGAAAATAAACTCACATGCTGGCAAGTACTGTGGTAAAATCTCAGGGCAGTCCCCATTCACCAAGGTCAGGAATCTGTGGGTACATGTCACACCTCTTATTCAGTTTGCTTTGACAGGTTTGCTTTATGTAGAAACCTCACTATAGGGTAGGAAGAGTGATGTGGTTTGGGAACATGATGAGAAACACATCTGGACTCGAGAACCTGCAAGCCTCCCTGTGCCTAGTAATACGATAACATGCAGCTAGAAGAAATTAAAAAGTAAATCAACTGGGGATAGTTACATAAACTTTCTTTATGAAGTAAATCAAGAAGGGGCTGAAAACATCCACAATTTTAAAGGCAGGAAAGGAAAATAATCAAAGCAAGAAATAAATTGCATGACAAGTGACTTGTGGAAGTCATGTTCTCTAGTGAAAATAAGAATAGAAAAATTCCTACCTTTAATTTTAAATAAGGTTCTTAGTGACCTGCATTCTGAGTTAAGAGAATGATACAAGTGTATGTCGATGGATGGTTTATATGTCTGTGAATAACTTCGAAGCATATGTTAGATAGATAGGATTCAAGATTAGGCTGTTTAACTGTAATATAAATCTGTATATGTGCACTCAAATTAACTGCCTAAACATAGATGTCCAGTGCCATCTTCTTTACCTGAGACTGTCCCGTGTATATTCTATCTGCCTTTCCAGAGAGGGCAGGTGTCCTTCAGTCATGTGCAATATCTGCCACTAGTGCAGGTCTCAGATGTCACTAAACATATACATGTGGACAAGCTAATAAAGACCCTAATCAGTATAGGTAATGGAGCTTAAGAGCTATTCAGCTGACCAAATGAAGGTGCCTAATTTAAGGTGACGTGAGCAGCTTTCAATGTGACATTGATCATACTGACTCAAAGCTTGATTTCGGTGCACACATATAGGCACTTTTGTACCATCGGAGATACTAAGAATCTGAGACAGATGCTTAGGCCTGGCAGATTAGACCTGCAGAGAATCCATATCTTTCACACAAGACCTAAGGACATTTCAAAATGTGTTGGGTTTCTATCTATGGACAAGTTAGCACTGAATGCAGTGATCCTTATGGTCCTTTCCAACTTGAGATATTCTAT
>NW_009660067.1:0-1275 GCF_000708025.1 Charadrius vociferus | reverse complement strand
TTTTTTTTTTTCCTTCTTCTTCTTTTATTTATTTTTTAAAGACTGTCTTAGGCACTTCTACGAACTGTGGGCATTTGGGGCTGTTGACAGTTTGCAGTGCTAGTCTAGGTATGTTGTGGAGAAGAGCAACTTGCATATATACATACCTGGCTTTGCAGGTGATTTGAAGGAGGACTAACTTAAGCCTGAGACCATGGCTTAGGCTCACTGTCTTTAGCTCAGTCCATCAGTCCCAGGAAGACTGCTGCAGACACTCACAGGATATTTTCATGGGAGGTACATTATTGCCAGCGTACTTTCCTAGATAAGCCCTTGATCTATAAGCTTGAAAATCAGTTATAAAATCCTGTGAGCGGGGTTAGGGTGGAGGTTTGAGGTTCCTGCATGCCTCCTGCATGGTGTCTGCAGCACAGCTATCTAAATATTGCCTCATGGACACGTGGTCTCCAATGGCTATGTTTTTCTCCATGTAGAATGTACTGGACTAATGGTCTCCTGTTTCAGAAGGTTCAGATGAAAGACACTGCGTTGCAGATGATTTCGTCCTGATCAAATGATCACCTGAGTTATATTGCAAATACTAGCTCAATGAGACCTGTAATGTTTTCTAGGAACCCCACGTCATGTATGTGCATTTGGGTACCTTCATTCTCTGGCACGGGAATTGCATGATAGGTGAGGAACAAAAATTATACATGACAGAGGGGGCTGGCTTTTCCTTTTGCTCTGAGAATGTGCTTTTATTAGGAAGTGGACAGAGAGGTTTTCTTTGAGTAAACTACTCTCATAATAAGGAGTAAAGTTTGTGATCTGAATAAACCTGATGTGAAACAGGTCTTGGAAGTCAATTGTGTTAATGATAGAGTAGCACCCTTGTCCACTTACTACTGCCCTAACTAGTCTTCCTAGCACAAGAACTGCATGGCTACGTGTGAACGGATGAAGTGTGTAGTTCCTCACATCCTGTGCTTGAAAAATGTGGGCTAAGGGTTTTATTTTAAGACAAAGTCTATATTCGTAGAACAATTTAAGCACAGGTTTATTACACTGAAATGCGAGTGTGTTGCTGCCTCTAGTTGATGGAGCTATCTAGTCAGCCATTCAGTCAGATAGGGATAAATGTACTGCGTAATGCCTATAGACCAATTTCTCATGTGTATATCATCGTCTTACTTATGGTTTTATGAGGTGTGACCAAAGTCTCTGCAACCTATTAAGTTCTATGGTAATGAGGCTTTCCTACAGCGACCGAAGGACAAGAGGTAATGGGCACAA